>NC_091955.1:86021073-86253573 GCF_031021105.1 Erythrolamprus reginae | reverse complement strand
GCAGAAGCGTTGCGCCTGCACGTTCCCGTTCCCAAGCCAGTAGCAAAGGTGAATGAAACCCAGCACTGCTGAGCACATTAGCAGGTTTGTTCTGCAGCACATTAGCGCTCCCTGAAATGTTTAACTATAGAGAAAATGTTCCAGCCGACTGGGAAAGAAAGCGAGGGCGGTGGGTGGAGGCGAAGTCCATGAGAATGAGGGAAGGACTGGGGAAGACCCTCGAGAAATGGGGGTGGGTGGGTGAGAAATAGAGTTACCAGATGTTTGGCAAAAAGCGGACGAGGCCTCTGTTTTATCCTCGTGTCTTCCATCTGGCAAACTTAACGAAATTCTGCCTTCTCTTTGAGCATCCTGCAGTTTATTTGGACGGATTTCAGAGGGAGTCAAACTTCTACGTATGTGATTTTAGCCTGCTTCCTTCTTTTCCTCCACTGTCAGCAGACTCAAAAGCCAGCATTTACTCCAGTTAATTTATCTCCTGACTTCAGCCATCAGCTTCAATCCAGCCCCCTTCCAAGATACAATCCCTCTTCATCCCCAGATCTTGTGACTCATCATACGTTTCTAGGGTGAAATTTGAAAAGCACATCATTGTTGCGCCTGTAGCGTGAAAAATAAAGACTATTTTGGTTGGGAAATATTGTGATTGAAAAATCAGTCCTTCTGGATGGTGGAAGAAGTAATTTTCTCTACACATTGGCCTAAGTCAGTGGTTCTCAACCTTTCTAATGCCGCGATCCCTTAATACAGTTCCTCATGTTGGGGTGAACCCCAACCATAAGTCACACCAACACTCCGCAGCCTGCATTGGTTGCCGATCAATTTCCAGGCACAATTCAAAGTGTTGGTTATGACCTATAAAGCCCTTCATGGCATCGGACCAGAATACCTCCGGGACCGCCTTCTGCAGCACGAATCCCAGCGACCGGTTAGGTCCCAAAGAGTTGGCCTTCTCCGGGTCCCGTCGACTAAACAATGTCGTTTGGCGGGACCCAGGAGAAGAGCCTTCTCTGTGGCGGCCCCGACCCTCTGGAACCAGCTCCCCCTGGAGATTAGGACTGCCCCCACCCTCCTTGCCTTTCGTAAAGTTCTTAAGACCCATCTCTGCCGTCGGGCATGGGGGAACTGACACATCTCCCCCGGGCCTATACAGTTTATACATGGAATGTTTGTGTGTGCGTTTGCTTTTAATAATGGGGTTTTTAGTGTTTTTTAAATTATTAGATTTGTTTTTACATTGTTCTTGTTATTGTTGTGAGCCGCCCCGAGTCTACAGAGAGGGGCGGCATACAAATCTAATAAATAAATAAATAATAATCTAATAAATAAATAAGTCTAGCGCCAATTCTCCCAACAGAGCTTTAAGCTGATTGGCAGGAAGGTCAGAGGGACACCCCCACTGTAAACGCCTGATTGGTCAGATGATAAAAAATGCATTCCAAGGCGCCAGAATAGAAGCTTTAGTTCCTAACACCATGGGAAATTTGTCTTTTCGCAGGGTCTTAGGTGACCCCTGTGAAACAGTCGTTCGACCCCCAAAGGGGTCCTTGACCCCCAAGTTGAGAACCACTGACCTAAGTCCTTTTTTTGCAGTTTTGCTCTATAATTTTTGTGGCGGCTCTTAAGAAAGTTAAAGAGTTTGTGCATTCTCCTTTTTCTTCCCTTTGTCGTTCTTTCCAGTTGTCTGCATCCTCCTTTATCTCTTCCATTACTTGGTATTTCTGGTGTTGTTTCTTTTTATTTATTTATTTTATTTATTTATTGGATTTGTATGCCACCCCTCTCTGTAGACTCGGGGCAGCTAACAACAATAGTGCAAAACATCATGTAAATCCAATACTAAAACTAATACTAAAACAATTAAAAAACCCTTATTTATAAAACCAAACATACATACAAACAAACATACCATGCATAAATTGTAAAGGCCTAGGGGGAAAGAATATCTCAGTTCCCCCATGCCTGACGGCAGAGGTGGGTTTTAAGGAGCTTACGAAAGGCGAGGAGGGTGGGGGCAATTCTAATCTCCGGGGGGAGTTGGTTCCAGAGGGCCGGGGCTGCCACAGAGAAGGCTCTTCCCCTGGGGCCCGCCAAACGACATTGTTTTGTTGACGGGACCCGGAGAAGGCCCACTCTGTGGGACCTAACCGGTCGCTGGGATTCGTGCGGCAGAAGTTGTTGTTATTTGCAAAGTTGTGTCCAACCCATCACGACCCCATGGACAATGTTCCTCCAGGCTGTCCTTCCTTCCTGTCCTCTACCATCCTCTGTGGTCCATTTAAGCTCACGCCGACTGCTTCAGTGACTCTATCCAACCTCCTCATTTTTTCTTTAAACTTGGCAATCTCAAGATACTTGAACTTCAATTTCACCCAACTCTAGAACCAGGTTTATCAAAGTTAGCAGCTTTAATATATATGGGTGTTAACCCCCAGAATGCCCTGGGCTCGCAGAATTCTGGGAGTCGAAATTCACAAATTTTAAAGTCCTCAAGTTTGAAAAATACTTCTCTACTTGCCTGTGGCCTGACTTGCTACCTGCCAAGGTTCCAGGTAGCATCCAGGCTAAATCAGAGTCCCAGTCAAAGTACTCCTCAAAGTTCCCATTTATTTCCAAAACCATCCTGGCACCTCCACTGTGAAAACTTGAATCTGAATTTCCCACCCAGTTGAAAGTTCACATCCCTTGTTCCTCCCCACCCCCAAACTTGCCACGTTGCCCACTCAGATTGTGCCAGTGTAGTCAGTCCTCCTTCCGCTTCCGCCCAGGTGGGTGGGCATAGGATGGCCTTGAACCACTTGAAAGAATGCTTTGTGGCTACATCTGTCCCCTCATGAAAATCACCCCTCCAAAGTTCCCATCAACATCAAGCTTTCTATTATTATTATTATTATTATTATTATTATTATTATTATTATTGTTATTTATTAGATTTGTATGCCGCCCCTCTCCGAAGACTCGGGGCGGCTCACAACAGTAATACAAAAACCATATAACAGTGAGACAAATCTAATATTAAAATAAAATATATCTAAAACCCCAACAATTTAAAACCATACAACACATACATACCAAACATAAAATATAAAAGCCTGGGGGAGGATGTCTCAGTTCCCCCATGCCTGGCGATATAGGTGGGTCTTGAGTAATTTGTGAAAGACAAGGAGGGTGGGGGCCGTTCTAATCTCTGGGGGGGAGTTGATTCCAGAGGGCCGGGGCCACCACAGAGAAGGCTCTTCCCCTGGGGCCCGCCAAATGACATTGTTTGGTCGATGGGAACCGGAGAAGGCCAACTATAGATAGTGTGGCAAGTTGTTAATTTATCCCCAACTTCTGCACTGGCTTGACACTCTCCCCATGTCCCGAAATGCCAAAATGCCTCTTTTGTGACCATGTGTTCTAGAAGCCACTGTTTAAAAAAGTTTCTGCTGTGTCTTGCTCCCTCTGACTTAAGTGAAACAGGACGGTCTTTGCATCCTTCTGTCTGGGAAGATCCTGTTTCTCATTATGTAATGCAAGTGAGCAACTTTCCAGAAGGATACCATGTTTAAGCCAAGCAGCCCACACAATTTTATTCCTTTTTCCTTGTTGCTGTCTGGCGGTTTCTTCATGCAAATCCTTGCACATGAATGTCTTCCACACCCAGAGCATCTGGCAAGGAAATCAAGAAAAATGTGCGCTGTGTCCCATAACTCGTGAATGAAGTCTAGCCCCTTGTTCCTCCATGTTGTGGTGAACCTTTTTTCCGTCGGGTGCCGAAAGTGTGTGTGCATTGGTGCTATCACACATGTGCACATGCCCAAACCTATAATTCATGACCCCCACGCATAATGCTCCCTGCGCATGTGCGTGTGACCCTCTGCCTCACTCCCCCATTTCCCGACTTCCAATCGGCCTGGTGGATCCGTTTCTCACCCTCCCCAGGTTCCAGAGGCATTCCTGGAGCCTGGGGAGGGTGAAAACACCCTGCCCTGTGTTCTGATCTCCAGCTAAGGCCACTGTTAATTGGAATAAAGGATTGCTAAATGCATAGATTTGTAAAACAAAACATCATCTTTATTTTTCTTTCCTCTGTTCCACACTGTGTTATCTCGGCACACAGCGCTCTCTTATCTTAAACTACAGTAGGCAAGGCAACATCAAAATTATCAAAGAATTCCACAAGTCATTCTAAGATTTATGGCTAGTCAGAGTTAGCCCAGGGTAATAAAAAACTGCAATTCAAAGCACACAAGGCAAAGCTTACTTTCGGAGCTGCTTGAAGAAACCTCCATATTTCTTAATAGCAGATTGACAATTCAACCCTTCTCTTCTGCTGACACCCGGACGTGATGAATTAATTACTTAATTAATTAACCCGTTCCTCTCCTTAATATTTCTTCCCTGACACTTGCTCTCTTCGCCTCTGCAAGCGTCTGAAATAAGGATTTACCCATCTAGTATCTGTTTCTCCTTCACTTGAATCTGAACTCATAGAAACGTCCTGTGGTTGGTCTCCTCCTCCTTCTGCCTGTAAATCAGGCCCTACCACTAATTGATAAACACTTTCTGCAAAATCCCCAAACTGAACAGGAATATACACAACGCCCTGCCCCCCCCCCCCCCCCGGAAGCCCTCTGGAGGCCAAAAATGCCCCCCAGAGGCTTTATATGAGTAAAAAATCAGCTGGTCAGCATACACATGCACGCTGGAGCTTAGCCAGGGCCAGCAGATATGGCTTCACATGCCACCTGTGGCACGTATGCCATAGGTTCACCACCACGGTTCTACTGCATCAGTACTAAGTCTTCATCCCCTCCTTCCTTCCGAAACAGAGGGAAGGGTTACTTGTTTTCCTCTGGGAAACCATCTGCCCGATGGTTACTACAGGTAGTCCTTGGAACACAATTGGGACCAGAATTTCTGTTGCTAAGCAATGTGGTTGCTAAGCGAATCGCTGCAGTTGTTAAACGAATCATGTCCTTAAACAAATCAGGCTGGTTAAACAGATCTTGCAAATGGCAATCACCTTGACTTGCTGGAAAGGTCATAAATAGATGCCAAGCACCCAAATTTTGAGCACATGACTGTCTGGTGCTGTGACAGTTGTAAAGTGTGAATACTTTTTGTAAGTCATTTTTGTTTCTCAGTGCAGTTGTAACTTTGAACATTGGCCAGTGGATGGTTGTTAAGTCGAGGACTTAACAGGTAGTCCTCGATTTACAGCAGTTCACTCAGTGACCGTTCAAAGTTACAACAGCATTGAAAACTATAATTTATGACTATTTTTCACACTTACGACCATTTGCATAGTCACGTGATTGACGTTTGGATGCTTAATGTCTAACTCACATTTACAACATTTGCAGTGTCCTGGGGACTTATGAACCTTCCTTGTTTTACAACCTTCTGACAAGCAAAGTCAACAGGGGGGGACATAATTCACTTAACAACCATTTGACTAATTGAATAACTGCAGTAATTCACTTAACAAATGTGGCAAGACAAGTTGTAAAATGGGACTAATTTCACTTAACACATTTCTCAGCGACATAAATTTTGGTCACAATTACGGTCATAAGCTGAGGACTACATACCTGTATCTTTAACATCCTCATACCGTTTGGAAACTGGACACTGGGGTGTTCTTCCTACAGAAAATATTGATTGTGACCTTAGTGAACTTTGGAAAGCCAGCAGAAAAATTGCCTCTGCAATCCCAGGTTAATGTATAATAATATGACTGCATGGCAATACTTAACCAACACAGTACAGTGGTACCTCGAGATACGAGTTTAATTCGTTCCGGACCTGGGCTCTTAAGTCGAGCAGCTCTTATCTCGAATGACTTTTCCCCATAGGAATTAATGTAAATAATTTTAATTGGTTCCAGCCCTCAAAAAACTCACAAAGTTAGTCTAAATTATGCAGAAAGACATGTTTTTAATGAAGAAATGTACATGTACATATAAATGAATAATGAAGTTTCTTTCACTTAACTTGTAAACTTTCTTAAACTTTTAAATTTACATATGTTCAACTTCTCTGCCACCCAATCCTGTAGGACAGAGGTCCCCAACCCTTTTTGCACCAGGGACCGGCTTTAAGCGATCAAGAGAGGAATGGGTGAATGAATGGACGGAGGGTGGGAAGGAAGGAAGGAAAGAGGGAAGGGACAGGAACAGAGGAAGCAAGCAAGGAAACTTATGAAAGGGGAGAGTAAGATGGGAATGAGTGAAGGGAGGGAGGGAGGGAAGAAGGTGGGAAGGAGAAAGAAAAGAAGAAATAGAGGAAGGGAAGGTAAAAGAGAGAAAGAAAAAGAGCAAGCAAGAAAGCAAGCAAGAAAGAAAGAAAGAAAGAAAGAAAGAAAGGGGGAAGGGACAGGAACAGAGGAAGGAAGCAAGGAAACTTATGAAAGGGGAGAGTAAGAGAGGAATGAGTGAAGGGAGGGAGGGAGGGAAGAAGGTGGGAAGGAGAAAGAAAAGAAGAAATAGAGGAAGGGAAGGTAAAAGAGAGAAAGAAAAAGAGCAAGAAAGAAAGCTGCAAGCACCCCCCCGACCCCCCCAGGCCGGCTGCAACCTTTTAAAACATGCGTGCCGCTTCGCAGCTGTCTCCTGAAGCCGAACGCGGAAGTTAGCGTTTGGCTTCAGGAGACAGCTCCTTGGCACTTGTATCTCGAATTTGGGCTTGTAAGTAGAACAAAAATATCTCTCCCCTCCCAGCTCTTATCTCGAGTTGCTCTTAAGTAGAGCAGCTCTTATGTCGGGGTTCCACTGTAGTTCCTTTTTTTAAGGCATGGTTCAATATCAGTTCAGAATTGCTTAAACTCTTGATATGCCCCCTCATTTGAAGCAGGTTTAAAATTGGGCTTTGTAATAAATATATTTATTCATTTATTTATTTATTAGATTTGTATGCCGCCCCTCTCCGGCATACATGATTTAAGGTATGACAGGTAGCCTGAGGCACCAGAATCATGGAGTTTTTAAGGACCTCAATCTGTATAGTCTGGAGGACAGAAGGAAAAGGGGGGACATGATCGAAACATTTAAGTATGTTAAAGGGTTAAATAAGGTCCAGGAGGGAAGTGTTTTTAATAGGAAAGTGAACACAAGAACAAAGGGAGGCAATCTGAAGTTAGTTGGGGGAAAGATCAAAAGCAACATGAGAAAATATTATTTTACTGAAAGAATAGTAGATCCTTGGAACAAACTTCCAGCAGACGTGGTAGATAAATCCACAGTAACTGAATTTAAACATGCCTGGGATAAACATATATCCATTGTAAGATAAAATACAGAAAATAGTGTAAGGGCAGACTAGATGGACCATGAGGTCTTTTTCTGCCATCAGACATCTATGTTTCTATATTTCTATGACCTAAACCAGTGGTGAAAACCTACCAGTACACCCTGGTTTGGGTAGCGGTGCCCGCTGGTGATTTGGAGAACCGGCTTTGCCCACCTGCCCGGACATCACCATTTTCTTGTTTTTAACCCTCTGCGCATGTGCAAAGGCTTCTGAGCATGAGCAGAGGGTAAAAAAGCATGCACAGAGGTGTGTGTGCATGCATGCTCAAAGCACCCGCTTCCGAACCGGTAGGGAAAGTAAGTAGATTTCACCGCTGACATGAACCCCAAGATTTCCACTCTGGACTTCAAGATTGTTAAAACGTGACAGTGGATTTTTCTTATCATTTTGAGATGGGAAATGTATGCTGGCAGTTAGCAATAGCACTTAGACTTATATACCACTTCGCTTTTAAGCAGTTACAGAGTCAGCATATTTCCCCCAACAATCTGGGACCTCGGAAAGATGGAAGGCTGAGTCAACCTTGAGTCTCGTGAGCTAAGCCCAGTTAGATTCGAACTGCCAAACTGTTGTTAATCGGCAATCAGCAGAAGCACCATATTTTTCAGAGTATACTCTGAATGTAGGGGGTTTTTTTTCTAAAGCTTTTTTTTCAGTCTTAACAAGGTGGTAGTGAACTTCTCAGCTCTTACCTTGCAGGTTCTTTCATTGTTACTCTTTGTAAACAATGTTTTCCAAGCCTTAAGTCTTTGCAGGATTTTTTTTTCATTGCTCTACTTGCTCCAAATGTTTCTTTCCAGCCCTAAGCAGGTGCTAAAGATGTTCCCAGCTCTTACTGGCTTGCAAGCTCTTTCATTGTTACTCTCTCCAAATAAGGTTTTTTTTAAAGCCATAACCAGGGGATAAAATAATGTGCTGAAGCTGACCAGACTAAGGACGCTAGCCAGTTGGTCCCTTCCAACTCTCTTATTCTGTTATGACTTCACTTCCACTGTGATGGTTAAGCAAATCACCTTTAGTTTTTAAGTGAGACCACATATGACCACATCTTGCAATTTCACAACTGATTTCTCCATTGACTTTGCTTGTTGGAAGCCTCTTGTGAAGTGTGCAAATGGTGATTGTGTCCATGGGATACTGCAAAAGTTGTAAGGGCGAGAACGGGGTTGTTAAGTTACATTTTCAGAGCCATCGCAATTTCAACCAGTCGCTAAACAGGGCCGCCATTAAGTCAAGACCACCTGTAACCTGGTGGGTGATAGTGTGTGTTCTGGTTTCTGGTAGAAGTTCAGTAATTACAAATAACTCTCATTAAATGCATCATTTCATGAATAAAGCAACTCCATTTATTTCTCTGCTCTCCTGTACTTCAACACACTCCAGACATCAATCGGTCCGTTTTCTCTCTCTTAGCCGCATTTCTCACGCTCCTTTTCCTGCTTCACTAGACAAGATCTATTTCCTAACTACATAGCTTTAAAAAGACAGCAGCACTGACTAAATACAATACAAAATACTTTGGCTTACTTTAGCGTGGCGAAAAACACATCCATATTTCTTTTCAGCAACGTTGAAACTCCACCCTTCTTCTCCACTAGCCCCCTGACGTGCCAACTACCTCACTACAATATTTAACCCATTCCTCTCCTTAATATCTTCTTCCAGACCTTTGCTCTCTACGTTTCTGAATCCTTCTAAATTTAGGGTTAACCCAGCGAGCGTCTGATTCTCCCTCGCTAGATCCTGAACTCATAGCCCCATCCTGTGGCTGGCCTCCCACCTGTTCTACTACCTGTAGCCCCAGGCCCCCCACTACTTCATAAACATTATCTGAATCCGAGTCCTCAATATCTTCATCCTCCTCCAACAGATCAGGAGTATGTACAACAGTGTGAGTGGTGGTTTGCACTTCTGGAGAAAAAGACCTGGGCTTTCTTTCTGGCTTGCATAAGATATGTGTGAAGAAAGATCCGAATTCAGTAGTTGTAGGC
Source organism: Erythrolamprus reginae (assembly GCF_031021105.1). NCBI lineage: Eukaryota > Metazoa > Chordata > Lepidosauria > Squamata > Dipsadidae > Erythrolamprus > Erythrolamprus reginae. The sequence continues at coordinate 86,244,292 of NC_091955.1, read as the reverse complement.
ATATCTGAACATATGAAAGGCAGTAACAGTCAGTTTTTCAGCTATTACTCTCCGATATGCAGAGACATTTGCGTTTTAAGGACCACTCTCTTAGTCACTTTAGCAAAATCGAGCTGCGAGGAAAGGTGTTTGTTTTCACATCCACAAGTGCAAACCACTGATGTATAAACAAACTCCAGTCCTATTGGACGTGATTTGGGATTGGCTTAATTGGTCTCAAGAGAGTTAACACGGTTCTCCATGAAACTCTGGATTTCTGAAAACAAATGTCAGCGCTGCCTCTCTGCGTTCGTTGGGTTGGAGACTTCCGTCATTTGAATCTGTGTCACAGATTCAATTTAGCTGTCTGACTCTTGGACTTACTGTGCCTTACCCTGACCCCAGGGGTGGGCTGCTGGGGATTTGCAGGGGTTTGGGAGACCGACTATCTATCTATCTATCTATCTATCTATCTATCTATCTATCTATCTATCTATCTATCTATCTATCTATCTATCTATCTATCCATCCATCCATCCATCCATCCATCCATCCATCCACCCACCCACCCACCCACCCACCCACCCACCCACCCACCCATCTATCTATCTATCTATCTAATCTATCTATTTTGTCCAATACACAGAGGGTTTTAGTGGGTATACACATAGTAAAATACATAATGAAGGTTATAGAGGATATACTCATAGTAAAATATATTTAAGAAAAAATAGAAGAGAATAGGAATAAAACATATCAATGAAAGAGTAGAAGAAGAGATATAGGAATAGAAGAAAGGTATAGGAGATATAGGAGAGCAATAGGACAGGGGACGGAAGGCACTCTAGTGCACTTGTACTCGCCCCTTACTGACCTCTTAGGAATCTGGATAGGTCAACAATTTAATTTACTCGAGGGAAGAATTGGACTGAGCACAGGCCAGTCTATTTCCCAAATTGGGATGTTCCAGATATGGGACATCTATAACTTCACAAATTCATACTAACATGACCAATGAAAGTAATGTCACATGTCCAACACCTGTGCCAGCCCTATCTCTTGTTGGAACCTCTATTGACATTGCTTATGATTTCATAAGATTCTGTGCAGTTTGGGGAGAACCCCCAAATACCACTCCTGGCTGGCCCCGCCCACCCTAACCTGCCCCTCCCAGGAGTCTCCATGCGGCCCGTTTTGGATCCGCATAAGTGCAGAAGCGTGCAGAGGCTTGGGGAGAGTGAAAAAACAGAAGTTTGGGAAGGTCGGAAATGCCCATTTCTGGCCTTCTCCTACTTCCGGTAAGCCCATTTTTCACTCTCCCAGGCTCGACTTTAGTAATCGAGTTGTCGAAGCGTGGAATTCATTACCGGACTCCGCAGTGTCATCCCCAAACCCCCAACATTTTACCCTTAGACTGTCCACGGTTGACCTCTCCAGATTCCTAAAAGGTCAGTAAGGGGCGTACATAAGCGCACTAGAGTGCCTGCTGTCTCCTGTCCTATAGTCTCTCCTATATCTTATATATCTTCTCTTTTATCCCTGTATCTTTTCTTCTATTCTTTCTTAGATATACAGTATTTTACTTTGAGTGTATCCTCTATAGCAGTGTTTCCCAACCTTGGCAACTTGAAGGTATTTGGACTTCAAATGCTGGCTGGGGAATTCTGGGAGCTGAAGTCCAGATATCGTCAAGTTGCCAAGGTTGGGAAACATTGCTCTATAGCCTTCATTGTGTATTATTGTGTTAACTAACTAACTAACTAAAGTAAAGTAAAGTAAAGTAAAGTAAAGTAAAGTAAAGTAAAGTAAAGTAAAGTAAAGTAAAGTAAAGTAAAGTAAAGTAAAGTAAAGTAAAGTAAAGTAAAGTAAATAATAAAATAAAATAATAAAATAAAATAAAATAATAAAATAAAATAAAATAAAATAATAGGCCTGTTTTTGGCCTTCCTGGGCTCTGAAGGTTTTTCTCGAGCCTCCAAGAGAGCAAAAACGGTGTCCCCTGACTCTGGAGGCCCTCTAGAGGCTGGAAACACCCATTTCTAGCCTCTAGAGGGCTTCCGGGGCCTGGGGAGGCCATTTCTGCTCTCCCGGAGGCTCGAGGAAAGCCTCCAGAACCTGGGAAGGCCAAAAACGCACACACACACACCCAGCCGTAAGGCAGGCGGCTGACTAGGCCATGCCCACCATGGCCAGGTCCACCCAGCAACCAGGCAGAGAACCCCTTGCTAAAATTTTTGAAGCCCACTACTGCCTGACCTACAGATAGTCCTCAACCGATGACCACAGATAGAGTCCTATTTATGTTTGTTTGTTTATGGAAGAAAAAAATAATAATCCAGCAGCCAAATTCTTTGGCGCTACTGAATGAGGAAGAATCATTATTCCGATTGAATAATAGGTTTCTAAAGAATTCTTCTTCCTCATTCAGCGGCATGAAAGAATTTAGCGGCTGAATTATCATTTTTTCTTCCATAAACAAACAAAGCTAAATACCAATCTATTTATAAAAGGCTGGATAGCACTTGTCCGAATAAAAGAGAGAGAATACACATTCATAAGGGAAAAATGTTGGTAAATGTGGCTGTGGGTCCTGCCTCCCAGGGACAATTCCATCTGTCCGTCCATAACCCTGGGGGGGGGATTATTGACCCCCTCAGAGAGGGTCCGCAACTTGGGCGTCCTCCTCGATCCACAGCTCACATTAGAGAAACATCTTTCAGCTGTGGCAAGAGGGGCGTTTGCCCAGATTCGCCTGGTGCACCAGGTGCGGTCCTATCTGGACCGGGACTCACTGCTCACAGTCACTCATGCCCTCATCACCTCGAGGTTCGACTAATGTAATGCTCTCTACATGGGGCTACCTTTGAAAAGTGTTTGGAAACTTCAGATCGTGCAGAATGCAGCTGCGAGAGCAATCATGGGCTTCCCAAGGTATGCCCATGTTACACCAACACTCTGCAGTCTACATTGGTTGCCGATCAATTTCCGGTCACAATTCAAAGTGTTGGTTATGACTTATAAAGCCCTTCATGGCATCGGACCAGAATATCTCCAGGACCGCCTTCTGCCGCACGAATCCCAGCGACCAGTTAGGTCCCACAGAGTCGGCCTTCTCTGGGTCCCGTCGACTAAACAATGTCGTTTGGTGGGACCCAGGAGAAGAGCCTTCCCTGTGGCAGCCCCGACCCTCAGGAACCAGCTCCCCCCGGAGATCAGAACTGCCCCCACCCTCCTTGCTTTTCGTAAAGCTCTTAAGACCCATCTCTGCCGTCAGGCATGTGAGAACTGAGACATCTCCCCGGGCCTATACAGTTTATACATGGTATGTTTGTGTGTATGCTTGCTTTTAATAATGGGTTTTTTGGTGTTTTTTAAATTATTAGATTTGTTACATTGTCTTTGTTATTGTTGTGAGCCGCCCCGAGTCTACGGAGAGGGGCGGCATACAAATCTAAATAATAATAATAATAATAATAATAATAATAATAATAATAATAATAATAATAATAATAACAACAACAACCTTGTTATATTACCACTTGTAGTAGCAAATACGACTTGTAAAGCTATAAACACCCTCTTAGGGCTTCAAGTATGTTATACACACATAATCAACAGCTATAAAGTTTTCACAGAGGCGGGGATGCCTTCCTGTGCACTAAAGTTGCATTATTACCCAAATCAATGTGTTTCCGCCTCCTTTTTGCACTTAGTGCAACATCTCAAGGCATGTATGAAACTTTTGTACACTTTGGATTATGGCCGGATGATGCTACATGTTGCAGGCTGCTGTTGATTGTCATCAATAAGCTATTCTCCTTAATGCCCCCCCCCCTTTCATACACAGTTGCGCTTTCTGGCATCGTCTCCTTGCCAAACAAGCTCCCAACGTTTTTGCTATATAAGGAGACATGCTAAAGTGTTGCTTCGTTTAGAGGAGGAAAAGGAAAAATTCTGGCATCAATCTGTTAAGTTACGTACCAAGCATATGTTGCAGCTAACGAATCTGCTTAGTAGGGCAACACTTCGTTGGCCTTAGGTGTGTAGTTCAGTTCTAGAAGGTGATATTTTCCAGCAGGCCCTGTGACTCACTAATTTTAGTGTCTCCATCATTACAAAGAAGAGGAAGCTGTTCTGTTACAAGAAAAAATTTTTAAAGGCAAAATAAACTTTGGTCTGCATGGAGTAGGGAATACAGTGTTCCCTCGATTTTCGCGGGGGATGCGTTCCGAGACCGCCCGCAAAAGTTGAATTTCTGCAAAGTAGAGATGCGGAAGTAAATACGCTATTTTTGGCTATGAACAGTATCACCAGCCTTCCCTTAACACTTTAAACCCCTAAACTGCAATTTCTCATTCCCTTAGCAATTATTTAGATTATTACTCACCATGTTTATTTATTAAAGTTTATTAAAGAAAAAATTATTAAAGGCGGACGAAAGTTTGGCGATGACGTATGACGTCATCGGGTGGGAAAAACAGTGATATAGGGAAAAAACAGCAAAAAAATTTTTAATTACTATTTTTGAAAAACCATGGTATAGCCGTTTCGCAAAGTTCGAACCTGCGAAAATCGACAGACCACTGTAATGCATTATTAAGTTCTGTTGCAAGTAGCAGTCATAAAAAAACGATGCTCCTTTCCTTTCCTGACCTAAATTCACACCTTTTTTTGCTGGCTTTAGCCAAGATTCTATCTCATCTTTATTTTTATTTATTTTTAAAATCACGGTCTCCGGCATACCTGTGAAGCAATAATTAGACTAACCAGTTTTGCAAAGTTCTCATTCAGAAGGAAATTATACAACATTAAAACAGAATTAAGAATTAACTCAGCCTGCCTGAACTTGGCACTATCTCCATATGTTGGGACCATAACGCCTAGCAGCAATAGCACTTTGACAATGTTAATGGAAGTTTTTAAAATTAGAATTTTTAAGGATTGTTTTTATGTATATTAATTGGATTGATTTACTACTGTCTCTTTGTATATGCTGTGAGTCGCCCCGAGTCCTCGGAGAGGGGCGGCTTACAAATCCAATTAAACTAAAACTTAAACTTGTATACAGCTTCTCAGTGCTTTACAGCTTTCTCTAAGTGGTTTACAGAGTCAACCAATTGCCCCCCCAACAATCTTGAGTCCTCATTTCACCAATCTTGGAAGCAGTAATGTGTTCCAGGTTACGCTACTTGCTGCACCATTCCAGTAGGGAAATCCGGGATGCGCAGCTGAGCATCCCCGATGGTGCACCATTCCAGTAGGGAAATCCGGGATGCACAGCTGAGCATCCCCGATGCAAGTACGCACACCCCTGCACAAAATTTTGTCCCTGCACATGTGCAGCAAGCGAAATCTCATGAGATTTCGGTGATTTTTGCCAATTTTTGCTTCTGTGCATGCGCGGAAGTAAAAACATCAGCGATAATTGCTGAAATCTCACTCGTGCATCCTCACACACAATCTTGCGCTGATGGGCACATGCCCGCGATAGCTTCGGAGGCCACGCCGGTAGCGCCGAAGATGAATGGCCCTTCATTGTTTGCAAGGATGGAAAGCTGAGGCAACCGTGAGCCGAACTTCTGGCCGTCGGCAGAATTAGCCTGCAATACTGCATTCTACCACTGTGTCACCTCTCACCATGGCGCCTAATGTTCACAGTCAGGAAATCAGAAGGGGAAGTTGTTTGACCCTCTGAATTGGGATGACTGTCACATAGGCGAGTAAAATCCTTATTTTACAACTGCTGGGATTCATTTTATTGTTGGATTGAAAAAAAAGAAGAAGCCCAAACCGTCATAACATATTTAACGGTTAAAGGGTAAAAGATAATTACCTGGTGATAAGCTTTAATATTTACAGGAGATCAAGATATTTATATTAATTAAAAGTATTATCTTTTTTCTGTTTATTTTTTGTTAATCTTATTATTATTCGCATTAATTTGCATTTATTGTTATTAAGTTATTTAAGTTAGGCCATAGAGAATGTACATAGTTAATATTATAATACAGACCGGTAGTTTTCCAAATGTAAAATAATGCACTTGGGGAAAAGGAATCCTCAATCTGAGTATTGTATTGGCAGTTCTGTGTTAGCAAAAACTTCAGAAGAAAAGGATTTAGGGGTATAGTGATTTCTGACAGTCTCAAAATGGGTGAACAGTGCCGTCAGGCGGTAGGGAAAGCAAGTAGGATGCTTGGCTGCATAGCTAGAGGTATAACAAGCAGGAAGAGGGAGATTATGATCCCGCTATATAGAGTGCTGGTGAGACCCCATTTGGAATACTGTGTTCAGTTCTGGAGACCTCACTTACAAAAAGATATTGACAAAATTGAACAGGTCCAAAGACGAGCTACAAGAATGGTGGAAGGTCTTAAGCATAAAACGTATCAGGAAAGACTTAATGAACTCAATCTGTATAGTCTGGAGGACAGAAGGAAAAGGGGGGACATGATCGAAACATTTAAATATGTCAAAGGGTTAAATAAGGTTAAGGAGGGAAGTGTTTTTAATAGAAAAGTGAACACAAGAACAAAGGGACACAATCTGAAGTTAGTTGGGGGAAAGATCAAAAGCAACGTGAGAAAATATTATTTCACTGAAAGAGTAGTAGATCCTTGGAACAAACTTCCAGCAGACGTGGTAGATAAATCCACAGTAACTGAATTTAAACATGCCTGGGATAAACATATATCCATCCTAAGATAAAATACAGAATATAGTATAAGGGCAGAGTAGATGGACCATGAGGTCTTTTTCTGCCGTCAGACTTCTATGTTTCTATGTAGCGCACTCGCCCGATTTTCATTGTGAGTTTTAATTTTGTACGTCTATGTTGTCTTTGTAATATTTGTTTATATATGTAAATAAACTTTTCTAATTAAAAAAAAGAGAAATAAACGGAGTGTTTAGCTTCGTCTCTCCCCATCTCTCGAGTCAGGAAATCGGAATGGGAAGTTGTTTGACCCTCTGAATTGGGACGACTGTCATGTAGGCGAGTAAAGTTACCACAAACCACAGGCCTCAAGTGTTAACCACACACTTGAAACCCCAGCCTGGTTTTAGACACCACCGTGGGCCTTAACGGCCTTCTGACTTGCAAACCATCTCAGTGTAAAACAGTAGCAGCCCACTAATACTAATAGGTAGGTGTATCTCTTTCCTTGGACGGAATAAATGTGGACTTGGCAAATGGCAAGGGCTTGACAGCTACAATTACAACTCAGGGATCCTGTTACACTCACCGCCTCTCTGCCCAAACAGGCCCGCCAAGATATCCAGCCTTACGGGAGGGCAGCCAGCGCTGGGCAGGACGGCTTTGGAAGAGACAGACTTCCTCCTCCTGTCCTTTTCATCGGAAAAAAACCAGGACTCCTTGAATGGATCTCTCCTTTTGTTTGGTGTGGTTGCCATGGGGCTGAATGGGCTGCTCCTGTACGTGTGTGACGTCTTCATCCCCCCCCCCCAGTAGAAAAGCTGAACTGATTAACCTCGGTTTTTATGCAAACGCAAATACCTGCTGTTCTAGCAAGGTATTTGCGCCTCTTCCCTCTGGTCTTCTTGATCAGAGCAATGGGAATAATGATGACAATAGCCACAAATGGAATTCACAGAAATGGAAGTTTGGGCCGAATTAATTATGGTCTCCAGAGTAGTGATTTTATCAGTTTGTTGCAGATAATTAATTTCCTGAAGCACACACAGATGACTGATTCAGTTGGATTCATTAACGTCTTTATAAATGTAGTAATATATTACTATATTAGTAATATATTATTATATTAGTAATATATTATTATTATATTAGTAATATATTATTATTATATTAGTAATATATTATTATTATTATTATTATTATTATTATTATTATTATTATTATTATTATTATAATACAACACAGCAAACGAGATCACTATGCTGGATTTCGTATTTCATCACCAGTCGGGCACTTCCCAAGCACCTAGGACTGTGTGATGTAGCGGCGAATTATGTTTGCCGATCCCAGTAAAGCGGCCTTTTGCAATTGACAGATGGAGATTTTGTCAATTCCGAGGGTTTTCAAATGTCCGCTTAGATCCTTTGGCACTGCGCCCAGCGTGCCAAGTACCACTGAGATCACTTTCAGTGGCTTATGCCAGAGTCGTTGCAGCTCGATTTTTAGATCTTCGTATTTCACTAATTTCTCTAGCTGCTTCTCAATTCTGCTGTCCCCTGGGATTGCGATGTCGATGATCCATACTTTCTTTTTATTATTATTATTATTATTATTATTATTATTATTATTATTATTATTATTATTATTATTATTTAGATTTGTATGCCGCCCCTCTCCGAAGACTCCGAAGATTTGTGGTATTTTATATATATACAATACCACAAATAATGTAATGTAATGTAATTTAATTTAATTAATTTGACTTCTATGCCGCCCAATCCCAATGTGACTCAGGGCAGCTTATAAATAGTACATACAATAAACAAATTCAAATATTAGTAATAAGAACAGTAAAACCCATAATAAACTCTAATGAAACTATCCAATCGAACTCACATACATACAGAATCAGTTTTAAATAATATGACTGATATTATATCAGTTATATAATAATATATAAATTATATATATTATAACTTATATATAAACAATATAACTGATAAGAGGTTACATTCACGGCTCTCAGGTTGCTGGCATAGCCAGGTCTTCACGACCTTTTGGCAGGGTGTGTGGGAGCAGTACGGACATTGGAGGGCAGCTGGTTCCATAAGGTCGGGGCAGCCACAGAGAAGGCTCTCCCCCGCGGGCCTGTCAACCTGCATTGTTTAGTCGATTGGACCTGGAGGAAGCCAACTCCTTGTGATCTAATTGGTCTTTGGGAGGTTTATGGCAGGAGACGGTCTCGTAAAAAGTTGGTTATTTCTTCAAGAAAACACAAGCAGGAACATTAGATTCATTTCAGCAGAGCAGGCAAGCACAGAGTGGGCTGAGAGTACAAAGTGGACAAGAGAATAGCGTGGATTGAGCTACTCCCAGCCTTAAGCTTAAGTTTTCAGTTTCAAGTCTCTGCACAGAGTCAGAAGTGTTTAGCTCCCATTGGCTGACTTAGTTGCTATGCCTTTTCATTGGCTGACCTTGTTACCATGGCAGTCATGAATATCTTAACAGATTTGGATCTAGAAGAGTGCAGAGAAGAGCAACAAAGGCGATTAGGGGACTAGAGGCTAAAACATATGAAGAACGGTTGCAGGAACTGGGTATGTCTAGTTTAATGAAAAGAAGGACCAGGGAAGACATGATAGCAGTGTTCCAATATCTCATGGGCTGCCACAAAGAAGAAGGAGTTGAAGCTATTCTCCAAAGCACCTGAGGGTAGAACAAGAAACAATGTGTGGAAAGTAAACAAGGAGAGAAGCAACTTAGAACTAAGGAGAAATTTCCTGACAGTTAAAACAATCAGTGGAACAGCTTGCCACCAGAAGTTGTGAATGCTCCAACACTGGAAATTTTTAAGAAGATGTTGGATAACCACTTTTCTGAAATGGCATAGGCTTTCCTGCCTAAACAGGGGGTTGGATTGAAGACCTCCAAGTTCCCTTCCAACTCTGTTATTTCTATTTCTATCTTCTTTGAGATGAGCTAATGTAGTCAGGGGCAGCATACAAATTTAACAAATGAATAAATGAATGAATGAATGAATGAATGAATGAATAAAGGAGTTGGATTTATAAATGTTTAAAAGATAACCCAGGCAACAGTGACGTTCCAGGGTATTGTAATCTTAATTAAATTATAAGTATATTTTGACGTTTATAGCAATAGTAATAGCACTTAGACTTATATACCACCACAAAGTACTGTTTTACGGTACTCTCTGGATGGTTTACAATATCAGCATGTTGTCCCCAACACTCTGGATCCTCATTTTACTGACCTCAGAAGAATGGAAGGCTGAGACAGCCTTGAGCCCCATTAGGATCGAACACCTGGCTATGGGCAGAGTTTGCCTGCAATACTGCATTCTGACCACCAGGTCTCCTGTTGGCACAGTGGTTTATGTATCTTTAGTAGCCTGCAAATGAAAGTTCAGGACCTAAACACAACAAGATTATATCAGCATAATTTCCAGTGTCATATTTTATATTCACGTATCAGGGCTTTGAATCAATAGTTTTACATTTTGGGTTTTAAAAGCATTTTTAATGAGAGAAAAACTCTGTGTCTATATACAGAAACATCTTTCATAATCAAATCGATTTTTACATTGGTATTCATTGCCAGCCCTTTTACGGAGCTTAAAACACATGAAATAAGGCTACCTGTTCCCAAGACAACCTGCACGTTTTTGCTATATCCTTTTTTTTTTTGCTATATCCTGTTCTGTCGGGCTCTCTGGTAGGAGCCTCCCGAAAATTCAAGGATACAAATTTCAGACACACACACGTTTGAAAATTCAAAACAATGTTCTTTATCACAAAAGTTAAAATATACTAAGCACTCTTTTTGTATTGCAAAGAGCACTCTTCCCAAAACAACCAGGTAGTCTGTACAGTTTCCCTTAAGCAGTCATTAAGTACTTAGCTAGCAGCTGTGGAGAAACTTCCCACCCCTTCTTCTTCCAACGAAGGGAGACACGTTGCTCTGCTTTGGTTTCAAAGGTGTGAAAAATCAACAAAGTCCAGCACACAAGATTCCTGACGAAACTGCAATAGATATTCTTCCACAATGGCAGCAGCCCTAATTACTGGAGCCCCACCCAAACACAGGTGGCCTCCCTTATTTCCTGTAATATGTTCTTACTTGGTCTCTTCTACGCATAATTCTGCGCTTGCGTGGGTCCAAAACGTCATCATCTGAAGCTATAGAAGATAAGGGAGATTGACTGCCTGGGCTGTGTGCCAAGTCCTCCTCTGCCGAGTCACTCCCACCTTCTTCTTCGTCCGAGGAAACTAAACTCTGAACTGATTCTGTGGGCAATAACACAAGCCTGTGACATGTTGAAGTTCCCCCTGCATCCACCTCCCCATTCCCTGGGGCAGGAGCTGGGCCAGAACCAACCACAACATATCCTAAACTGGATTAATAGTTCAACAATCAGAAGTCAGTCAATGAAATAGAATCCTTGAAGAATCAGGAGAGGCAAAAGCTCTTTAACTTTTTTTCTACACATACCGTATTTTTCAGAGTATAAGATGCACCCTTTTCCCCTCTAAAAGAGGCTGAAATTTTGGGTGTGTCTTATATTCTGAATGTAGCTCTTTTTTTTAAAGCTTTTTTCACCAGCCCCTGGCTTACAGGCTTGTTTTCATTGCTACACGAAAGGTTTTTTTCCAGCCCTAAACCTTTACAATGTTCTTTCATTGCTATTCCCTCTGGAAAAATGTTTTTTCAGCCCTAATGAACTACTAACAATCTTCCTGGCTTGCAGGATTTTTCATTGCTACTCTGAAGTTTTTTTTCTAGCCCTAAGTCTTTGCAGGCTTGTTTCATTGCTATCCCTCTGAAAAAGGTTTTTTTTCCCCAGCCCTAACCAGGGGATAAAATGATGTGCTGAAGCTGGCCAGACTAAGGACACTGGCCAGATGAATTTATCTATTTATTTATTATTAGATTTGTATGCCGCCCCTCTCTGAAGACTCGGGGCGGCTCACAACAGTAATAAAAACAATATACCGTGTTTCCCCGAAAGTAAGACAGTGTCTTACTTTCTTTTTACCTCCAAAAGCCCCAATACGTCTTACTTTCAGGGTATGTCTTACATCGGAAAAAAATTGAAAGGGTCGCGTTCCCGAAGGCATCTCCCCAGAGTCCAGAAGGGCAGAAGCGGGACAGGAGCCTCGTGAGCCCTTTTCCAAGTTCAACCTCAGGGCTCCAAGCGGCGTGCATGCGTGGAGCCACAGACGCGTGTCGGGGAAGCGTGTGTCTGGAGGGGAGGAGCCGCTCTGCGCAGTTGGGCAGCCCCACCTGCCTGCCGGAAAGGAGGCGGGCGAAGGAGGGCGCAGCTCCGGCCGCTCGCCTCGGAGCTGGTCGGCCTCGCTGGCCGCTTGCAGCCGAGCCTCGGCAGGACTTGGTTGCTGGGATGAGCGCCTTCGCTGCAAGCCGCCGCCCGCTCGGCTCACTTCGGACCAGCGCCATCCTTCGCTTTGCCAAGCCGGAGAAGAGGCGGTGGCGCCGCGGCGAGGCGAAGGCGAGGGGCGCACGGGGAGCTTGGAAGCGACGTCATCGGGCTCCCCCCCGGCAATACCCCCATGTTTCCCCGAAAGTAAGACATATGTCTTACTTTCGGGGTACAGCTTATATTAGCCCACCCCCCTGAAACCCCCGATACGTCTTACAATCGGGGGTGTCTTACTATCGGGGAAACAGGGTAGCAGTGGAACAAATCTAATATTAAAAAACATATAAAAACCTATCATCGTTTAAAAAACCAACCAGCACATTCATACCAAACATACAACAAAGTATTAAAAAAAAGCCTGGGGGAAAGGTGTCTCAACTCCCCCATGCGTGGCGGTATAAGTGAGTCTTGAGTAGTTAACGAAAGACAGGGAGGGTGGGGGCAGTTCTAATCTCCGGGGGGAGTTGGTTCCAGAGGCCCGGGGCCACCACAGAGAAGGCTCTTCCCCTGGGGCCCGCCAAATGACATTGTTTAGTCGACAGGACCTGGAGAAGGCCAACTCTGTGGGACCTTATCGGTCGCTGGGATTCGTGCGTAGCAGGTGGTTCCGGAGGTACTCTGGGCCAGTAGATTTCCCCCCCTGTTTTCCTCCCCCCAAACCAAGGTGTGCCTTATACTCCGAAAAATACGGTAATTTGTGATTATCCTTTGGAATTGATTACTATAAGACAGCGGTTCTCAACCTGTGGGCCGCAACCTCTTTGGGGGTTGAACAACACTTTTACTTTCTTGGTTTTGCACCCGCATAGCATGGGAGGAATCGAACCAGCAGCGAGGTAGAGCAGAGCAGAATAGAGTGTGATTGGACACACAAGGAATTTGCCTTGGTGCATATGCTCTCAGTGTACATAAAAGAAAAAGATACATTGGGTATCTTTTGGGTAATTTGAGCTTCCTGAGTTGAGAATATAATATAACTACTGTATTTATATACATACCTAAATCTTATGCTCTCTCCCATCTTTATTTTATCATTCTTGGCTCCAAAATTACACCGTTAGACATTAGCTAGTTTAACACTGAATTTTGGCACGTTGATCTCCGGGGTTTCAGATGCCTTGGCCTTAAATATCAGGCAGGCACGAAGCTGCTCATCTGTTCTTAAATCTGTAAATACTGTGATTTCACCTTGTCTACATCAATCAAAAAGAGCATTTTAGCCGTGGAGGTGTGACAGTTGTTGCTGCCAAAATTAGCTATTCTTAGGGAAGCCCCAGGTGGGAGCTAAAATGTTTGTAAGTGGTTAATATTGTTGAATACCTAGATGGAAACTTGCCTGTTTTTACAAAAGTGCCTAGGGAAATCAAGAATAATGAATAACAACTTTCTATTATAATACTGTAAATGGCTGATATCCTTCCCTTAATGTATGATTAAAGGGGATAGATATGATTACTACACCGATCAATTTCCGGTCACAATTCAAAGTGTTGGTTATGACCTATAAAGCCCTTCATGGCATCGGACCAGAATATCTCCGGGACCGCCTTCTGCCGCACGAACCCAGCGACCGGTTAGGTCTCACAGAGTTGGCCTTCTCCGGGTCCCATCGACTAAACAATGTCGTTTGGCGGGACCCAGGAGAAGAGCCTTCTCTGTGGCGGCCCCGACCCTCTGGAACCAGCTCCCCCCAGATATCAGAGTTGCCCCCACTCTCCTTGCCTTTTGCAAGCTCCTTAAAACCCACCTCTGTCGTCAGGCATGGGGGAATTGAAATTTCCCCTTCCCCCTAGGCTTATAGAATTTATACATGGTATGCTTGCATGTATGATTGGTTCTTTAAATTGGGGTTTTTAAGATTAATTTTAATATTAGATTTGTTCACATTGTCTTTTTTATTGTTGTTAGCCGCCCCGAGTCTTCGGAGAGGGGCAGCATACAAATCTAATAAATACAAATCCAAATAGAAATACACCATGATCCAATCTATCTTGTCCATATGTATTGAATAACAGAAAAAATCTGGTCATGGTCTGTGAAAAGGTCCTTGGAGTAGAGTAGAATAGAATAGAATAGAATAGAATAGAATAATTTTATTAGCCAAGTGTGATTGGACACACAAGGAATTTATCTTTGGTGCATATGCTCTCAGTGTACATAAAAGAAAACATACCTTTACATATCTTGGCAGATAGGAGGAAGGGGAGGAGAAGGAGAAACTACAGAAGCAGCTTAGCCCATTGTCAGACTTGTAAGATTCTGTTGTTTTATCCTTACAATAAAGGTAGTGTTACTCTCATGGTTGGTGCATCTTAACTACCTCAAAGGACTGAGACCAGTCTTGCAAGTCTTAAACTGCAGTGCCTCTTCACCCTCTTTTATCTTCTTCTTGAGCGGCATAGAAATCAAATCAAATCAAACAAAGAAACAAATATCCATCATTGGATCTTGGTGATCCTATTTTTATCAATAGCCGCACAAAAAAGTCCTGTTGAGTTTTGTCCAAACCAGTCCCTTTTTAAAAAAAAAAATAGTGGGACCTGACCGGACACTGGGATTCGTGGGGTAGAAGGCGGTCTCAATTAAGTGAAGTATGCCGTATTTTTCCAGATGTCGCATCCCATGTCCGAAATATTCTAACTTTTGCTTTTTTGTGATTTTGATGATTTCCCTTGGCTTTCCCAGGTGGCTTTTTATTTTTATTTTTATTTTTATTTATTTATTTTCATTCTTATTTATTTTTATTTTTATTTTTATTTTTATTAATTAGATTTGTATGCCGCCCCTCTCCGTAGATTATCGCCTCCTCATTTCTGATTTTGTCAACTCCAACTTGTAAAACCACTTCTAGTCTCTTCAAGTGACTTTCTGCCAGAGACCAACTCTTCCACTCCGTAGGAAGGATGCTTGCTTTGCACCCATTTCTTCTGTGGGCTAATTTATCTCTTATCTGACTCTTATGCAGTCTGCAGCTCCTCCTCTTCTTTCTCCTGTCTCTTAAGAAGGTCCTCACAGACCATTACAGCTCCCTGCCTCAATATCTTTAACAGTACAAATTGTGATGTGTTCAGAGTGGAGAAACTAAGAATACACCAGGAAGGATTAGAAGAAAGATTATCAGAAAGAGAAAGAATGCAGGGGAAAATTGCTTAGAACTGGGTTCCCCAACCTTGGCTACTTGAAGATATTTGGACTTCAACTCCCAGAGTTCCCCAGCCAGGGGAACTTTTGGGAGTTGAAGTCCAAATATCTTCAAGTGGCCAAGGTTGGGAAACAGTGGTTTAGAACACCGGCCAGGAAGAGAGATGGCTGCTTTAGAGTCCATCATGATTTTGATCTTGTGCGCATCAAGAGTTATTCAGATGTGGGATGATGCCCGTCTCTCTCACTTATGACTGCATGACTGTAACTTGTTGCTTGTATTCTTATGATTTATATTAATACTGATTGTTTCCTGATTGCTAATTTGTACTTTATGACGATTATTAAGTGTCGTACCTCATGATTCTTGACAAATGTATCTTTTCTTTTATGTACACTGAGAGCATGTGCACCAAAGACAAATTCCTCGTGTGTACAATCATACTTGGCCAATAAAAAACTCCTATTCTATTCTACTCTACTCTACTCTCTATTCTCTATTCTATTCCATTCTACTCTACTCTATTCTCTATTCCATTCTACTCTACTCTACTCTACTCTCTCTTCTATTCCACTCCACTCCACTCTATTCTATAATTCTATTCTATTCTATTCTATACTATACTATACTATACTATACTATACTATACTATACTATACTATACTATACTATACTATACTATACTTTTTCTCTATTCTATTCTATTCTATTCTATTTTCTATTATTTTCCTCTGTTCTGTTCTATCTCTATTCTATTGTATTTTCTATTCTTTTTATTCTTTTTCTCTAGTCTGTTCTGTTCTGTTCTATTGTATTGTATTTTATTCTATTCTAATTAGTGAAGGAACTGTGAAGTCATCAATGTGGTGGGAGAGCCTGCTTCTCTAATTTCTGATTATGAATGAGAACTTGGCAGTCTTAACACAATGATTTTCTTTAAACTGAAAGAACTTAAAAACAGAAGTGAAACATTTTCAAGCCAAACCCCAACAAAACCCAGTTGACTATTGGACAACCAGACAGGTCTGTCTAATATTTATCTTCTCTTGCCTTATTCTTGGGGTGCAGCACATGGAATGCCACTCATTACAGTTTCGGTTGGCCTTTGGCTTGAAAAATGTTGTGCATCTCTACTATAACTACTGTGCTGCAGACTGAGCTTGTTGTGGGTAGAAAGTGTACTCACCATACATACATACCTGCTCCCATTGCTATTGCTGTCTGATGAAACTCAGAAGATTTGAATGAATCAGGTTTGTTCTTTTGCAATACAAATAATGTGCCTTCTCCATAGCTTCTAAAGCAACTAGCCCTTTGGTTCACGTTCGTGTTCTCTTGTAACAGGTTGTGTAGTGTTGGAATAGCTGAGTCAAGCGCAGTTTGTGACGGTGATTCATGACTGATGAACAAGACTAACCAAGGTCTATCGCATAATTGGAGACCTTGAAACACATGACATTGTGGCTTTCCATTTCAGTATTTTAAATATGAGAGATCAGTTCCTTTGAAGCTCATTGATCTTGAGTAGACTCCAAACTTTTGAAATCCCAGAGAAGTGAATCAAAAGAGTCAAATATTAGAAGCGTCACATTTTCCACAAGAATCTAAGGCAGCAATTGCAAAAGAGGTTTTTTTCCCCCCAAGCTGAGCTAGATTCCTGCTGATTTCTTATACACATCTCTCCCTAGAATCAAGACCTGCACTTATTAGGTTTATTTTTGGCTTTTTCAAAAAAAATATTTGTATTGCAGTTTTTTCTTTACTTATCTCTGATACTTATTTAACAGATCTGTGACATTATTCATACAACTAAAATCAATATTCAATACATTAATATTCAATACATTATATTTCCAATCTACTCTTTTCCATACATTTCCATTTCTTATTTCTATTATCTATCCATTCATACCATTTCTCCCATATTGCATAATATTCCAAATATTCCTTTGTCTTTAATTCTAATGTGAGTTTGTCTATTTCCGCACAAATATTTTTTGAATAACTAATTCCCCTGGCAGTATGCTATTTTTCTTCCAATACTGCGCAAAGTCAAACCTTGCCACCGTGAATACATGTAATATGAAATAGTTTATCTTCTATATTATAGTTCGCCTTAAATATCCCCAAGAGAAAAAGTTCTGATTTAATTTCTATTTGACACTTAGTTATATCCCACAACCATTTCTGTATGCCCATCCAGTATTTTTTCACTTTGGGGCATGACCACCATGAATGAAAGAAGGTACCTTGTCACATTTTACATTTCCAACATTTTGGATTTAAATTTGGGTACATCTTGGCCAGCTTTGCTGGCGCCAAATATCAACAAATAAAACATCTTCTATTGGTTTTCTTTATAGGCCACCAATTTGATTATTGTATAATTTTGATTTCAATTCCCCCCCCAATCTTCTAATTCTATACTGTGTCCAAAGCTTTTGGCCCAGACAATCATGGGTTTCTTTACCACCACCTCTGCCCTATAAAATTTTAGAAAATAATTACATATTTTGGTTATTAATTTTCGCTCTGAGTCTGCCAACAGTTCATTTAATAGTTGTGGTGCGACATCGAATCCATATTCCTCTGCATGTATGGCCACCAATCAGTACATATTCTCTGTTCTTTTAATTCCTGATTAGTTTGAAGTTTACCTTGATTGTTTTTAATTTTGTTATATCTGAACATTTTACCTACATCTAGTATATTGAGGTGGATCATTGTCTTCATAGTTGGTAGCCATCTGGGGATTTTTATATAATGTTTTTCCTTTATGCCTTCCCATGTTTATATCAGTGCTTCTCTTATTTTTTGTCTATAAAAATACGAATGTGCCTTATTTTCCCTAGCCAACAGAAATGCATGCCGTCCCTTTTGTAAACCATGCCCTTCCAATGTTAAAATTATTTATTTTTTAGCTTTATCCAATCTCTATTTATTTTTATTTTAAAAATAAGGGTTTTAATGCAGCTGACAAAAAAAGAGAAGCAATTTACTTAATGAGATACATTTTTATGTTGAAAATGAGGTACATACAGCTAGAGTACAGTTAAAAGATACCATACAGTCCAACACTTAATTCCTCAAATTGTGTAAAATTAACAAGTCTCTACTGTCAAATATATAGTATTTCATAAGATGGAAACATTTTTTTGTTTTTGAAATTAGACAGAGCCATCTTTAACTTCTTGTGGCTTTTGTCCGGAGGTGGGGTTTCCCAGCGAGGGGAGCCTCAGCGAAATCGCAGCATCGCAAAAACACAGAGGTCCGGAGTTGGGGTTTCGAGGACTTCAGTGTTTTTGCAATGCTGCGATTTCACTGATGCTCCCCTCTCTGGGAAACCCCCACCTCCGGACTTCCGTCGCCAGCGAAGCGCTCGTTTGTGCGATGCTGGGATTCCCCTGCTGGGATTCCCCTGCAGCATCACAAAAACACAGAAGTCCGGAGGTGGGGTTTCCCATGGAGGAGAGCCTCAGGGGAATCCCAGCAGCGCAAAAACAGGCGCTTCGGCTGGCAAAAGGGGTGAATTTTGGGCTTGCACGCATTAATCGCTTTTCCATTGATTCCTATGGGAAACATTGTTTCGTCTTACAAACTTTTCACCTTAAGAACCTCGTCCCGGAACCAATTAAGTTTGTAAGACAAGGTATTACTGTATCCTTGTACAGGTTAGACATTTCAAGACAATTAACCATTGTAAAAAAAAAAAAAAAGCCGAAACAATTCATTAGGCATTTCTATGTACCTTGTTGTTAACTTTTAGGACATGCCATGACTCTTGCCTCATGTTCCTTCTGGCTCAATCAAAGGAAGGAATTAATTTAATTAAATATTAATAAAATAGCACATGCTTCCAAGGCATTTAATTTCAAATACTGCTTAAAGAGGAGACCTGCTGAGTTATAAGACAAGACTTAACACCAGCCAGTCAGTCGAAAGGATAGAAGATGTTGCAGCTGTTGGTGAAATGCAGGTACCCGAAATACTATGTCACAGGTAAATCTATCAACGTTCATTAACTTTGGTTCCTTCAAACATTTTGAACGGGAGCTGTGTTTACCACCTTAATATTATATGCTGAAATAATCCCTACTTAATAAATTACGGAGCCAAAGAAGCTTGTAAAATAAGAATCCTTTGATCTAATATAGAATGTTGTTATGAAATGGCCCTTGGGCATGGTGTGCGGTTTCTCAGTTGTCATGCCTTGGATGAGATTGTCTTCGTTTGCACTCCAGTTTGTACATCGGAACCACTTTTACAAGTCAGCTTCAGAAAGTTGGTCTGTGTAGACTTGCAAAGAGGGAATGTAGACTTAGCCATCTGTCACAGCATGCAGTCAGAGGATAGAATAGGATAGGATAGGATAGGAGAGAATAGAATAGAATAGAATAGAATACTTTATTGGCCAAATGTGATTGGACACACAAGGAATTTGTCTTTGTTGTATATGCTCTCAGTGTACATAAAATAAAAAGATGCATTTGTCAAGAATCATGAGTTACAACACTTAATGATTGTCATAGGGGTCAAATAAGCAATGAAGAAACAATCAATATTAATAAAAATCTTAAGGATACAAGCAACAAGTTACAGTCATAAGTGGGAGGAAATGGGTGATAGGAATGATGGGAAAAATCTGGTAGTAATAGTAGTGCAAACCTAGTAAATAGTTTGACAGTGTTGAGGGAATTATTTGTTTAGTAGAGTGATGGCGTTCGGGAAAAACTGTTTTTGTGTCTACTTGTCTTGGTGTGCAGTGCTCTGTAGTAACGTTTTGAGGGTAGGAGTTGAAACAGTTTATGTCCAGGATGCGAGGGGTCAGTAAATATTTTCACTGCCCTCTTTTTGACTCGTGCAGTATACAGGTCCTCAATGGAAGGCAGGTTGGCAGCAAATTGTTTTTTCTGCAGTTCTGATTCTCCTATGAAGTCTGTGTCGGTCTTGTTGGGTTACAGAACCAAACCGGACAGTTTTAGAGGTGCAGATGACAGACTCAATGATTCCTCTGGAGAACTGTATCAGCAAAGGGGGAGTGACATTTGAAAGACCACTAAAGCCAGGGGTCTCTGTCTTGGCCTGCACAAACCCCCTACTCGTGACCCTTATTCTGGACTAATTGCTTGAAAAGATGCCAAACCATGGCATCCATATAATGACAGTCTAAAAAACAGAGTTGAGTGCTCATCCAATTTGCATCCAAATATCTACATGAAACCGTTGGGTGAGATCATCCAAGGGCATGGGGTGAGGTATCATCAATACGCCGATGATACCCAGTTGTACATCTCCACCCCATGTCCAGTCAACGAAGCAGTGGAAGTGATGTGCCGGTGCCTGGAGGCTGTTGGGGCCTGGATGGGTGTCAACAAACTCAAACTCAACCCAGACAAGACGGAGTGGCTGTGGGTTTTGCCTCCCAAGGACAATTCTATCTGTCCGTCCATTACCCTGGGGGGGGGGAATTGTTGACCCCCTCAAAGAGGGTCCGCAACTTGGGCGTCCTCCTCGATCCACAGCTCACATTAGAGAAACACCTTTCAGCTGTGGTGAGGGGGGCGTTTGCCCAGGTTCGCCTGGTGTGCCAGTTGCAGCCCTTTTTAGACCGGGAGTCATTGCTCACAGTCACTCATGCCCTCATCAGCTCGAGGCTCGACTACTGTAACGCTCTCTACATGGGGCTACCTTTGAAAAGTGTTCGGAAACTTCAGATCGTGCAGAATGCAGCTGCAAGAGCAATTATGGGCTTCTCTAAGTATGCCCATATCACTCCAACACTCCGCAGTCTGCATTGGTTGCCGATCAGTTTCCGGTCACAATTCAAAGTGTTGGTTATGACCTATAAAGCCCTTCATGGCACCGGACCAGAATATATTCGGGACCGCCTCCTGCCGCACGAATCCCAGCGACCAGTTAGGTCCCACAGAGTCGGCCTTCTCCGGGTCCTGTCAACTAAACAATGCCGTCTGGCAGGACCCAGGGGAAGAGCCTTCTCTGTGGGGGCCCCGACCCTCTGGAACCAGCTCCCCCCTGAGATTAGGATTGCCCCCACCCTCCCTGCCTTTCGTAAACTCCTTAAGACCCACGTCTGCCGTCAGGCATGGGGGAACTAAAACATCTCCCCCTTGCCCATGTTGTTTTGCCATTGACTGATTGATTGTGTGCCTGTTTTTTATATATATTGGGACTGTTTTATGAATTTATTAATTTTAAATTGTAATTAGATTGGTGGGCATTGGATTTGTTATTATGTACTGTTTTTTATTATTGTTGTGAGCTGCCCCAAGTTTGCGGAGAGGGGCGGCATATAAATCCAATAAATCTAATCTAATCTAACCATTAGCTAAGGCAGGGGTCGACAAAGTTGTTCAGAATCTAGGAGCCAGCCAAAAAATTTAGGAGCCAGAATTTTTTTTAAGCAAACTTGGTTTTTAACCGTCGGAAGTCACCGCGCACGCGGCCGGAGGAGGAATGAACAAAACCTCACGCCGGGAGGGGAGGGGCTTCCGCTTCTCTCCGAAGGCGGGTGAGCGGCCAAGATCGGAGCGTCTGTGTGCGGTGGGGGGGAGTGAAGGGGTTCGAGTAGGAGGCGGAATGGAGGCAAGGGGGGGAGGGAGAGACGCACGCAAGCGCAGGGGACGCTGGGAAAGCAGCTCGCTCTGAGGTTGATGGGCGGAGCTACGGAAGCCAAGATGTACCATTTCTGGGCGTAAACACAAGGCGGGAAAAATATACTGTATACATACAGTACAGCAGGCAACATTTTCTAGGCGCCAGACAACATTTTCTAGGCGCCACTGGCGACCAGGCGCCTGGGTTTGTCGATACCTGAGCTAAGGGTTACCAGCCTGATCCTTTAACACGCCCTGTTGATCTAGCGTGCAATTGTACTGCTGTGGATTCCCACAAATATAACGATCCCACGCTAAAGAGGTTTGCAGTTGGATTTTGAATGCTTTAAAATAGGGGTGAGTGTGTTTGCATTTCGTTTCTCTCCCGCTTTAGCAGCAAACGGCATAGAGAAGGCTAAAATCGAAGCAACTTCCTTACTGCTGGGGTGAATATTGCTTTGGCATGGTTCACTGATCCCATTCAATGTGCTGAAAAAATAAATGCCTTCTGGATTTTCATTTTGAAAGGGGAAGTGCATTTAAGTCAAGCCTTTGTAGGTAGGGTGCGTTGACCATAGCAACAATTAATCGGTTTATTGTTGTGAAAACAGCTTGCAACCACATGCATTGACCATAAATACACAGGAGTTTTGTGAGAATAATAATTTCTCTGGCATTCTTGACCTCCTGGACGTGCCACCTTGGTAAATCTGAAAGGAGCTCCTCCCCTTGGTTTGGTTTTTGATTTCTTTTTTTTCCAGATCAGAAAGCAGGGTCAGTCCAGGTGAATGTAAAGTTTGGAGAAGGATATGTCATAGGAAACACAACAGCACTCCCGGTGAAATGGTAAAGTAAATTCAAATGCTACCGTCCAAGGAAATACTAGAGTTACTCAGGACTGTGCAAAACTCTGCTCCTGGAATGGACCATATTTATTTATTTATTTTATTTATTTATTTATTTTGTCCAATACACAATGAGAGTTTTAGTGGGTATATATCTATATACACATAGTAAAATACATGATGAAGGTTATAGAGGAGATACTCATAGTAAAATATATCTAAGAAATAATACAAAAGAAGATATAGGAATAGAACATACCAATGAAAGAATAGAAGAAGAGATATAGGAATAGAAGAAAAGTATAGGAGATATAGGAGAGCAATAGGACGGGACGGAAGGCACTCTAGTGCACTTGTATTCGCCCCTTACTGACCTCTTAGGAATCTGGATAGGTCAACCGTAGATAATCTAAGGGTAAAGTGTTGGGGGTTTGGGGATGACACTATGGAGTCTGGTAATGAGTTCCACGCTTCGACAACTCGGTTACTGAAGTCATATTTTTTACAGTCAAGTTTGAAGCGGTTAATATTAATTTTAAATCTGTTCTGTGCTCTTGTGTTGTTGTGGTTGAAGCTAAAGTAGTTGCCGACAGGCAGGACGTTGCAGCATATGATCTTGTGGGCAATACTTAGATCTTGTTTAAGGCATCTTAGTTCTAAACTTTCTAGGCCTAGGATTGTAAAACCCTCCATGTACCCCCCCCCCCAAAATGTAAACAAATAATTACCATATTTTTTGGAGTATAAGATGCTTTGGAGTATAATTAGGTTTGGGGGAGGAAAATGGTGGTGGGATCTATCTACCAGGAATTAATTCATCCAGCTAGCGTCCTTAGTCTGGGCAACTTCAGCACATCATTTTATCTCCTGGTTAGGGCTGAAAACAAAACTTTTTTCCAAGGAAAGGGCAATGAAAACAAGCCTGCAAGGACTTACAGCTGGAAAAAAAACTTCAGAGAAGCAATTAAAAAATCCTGCAAGCCAGGAAGATCGTTACCACCTTGTTAGGGCGGGGTGGGGTGGGGTGAGAACCAACGGCAAAACTATATTTGGAGTATAAGACGCACCCAAATTTTCAGCCTCTTTTAGGAAGGAAAACGTGCATCCTATACTCCGAGAAATAAATCTATCTATCTATCTATCTATCTATCTATCTATCTATCTATCTATCTATCTATCTATCTATCTATCTATCTATCTATCTATCTATCTATTTATTAGATTTGTATGCCGCCCCTCTCTGTAGACTCGGGGCGGCTCACAGCAACAATAAAACAATGTACGACAAAATCTAATAATTTAAAAACAATAAAAACTCCATTATTAAAAGCAAACATACACACAAACATACCATGCATAAACTGTATAGACCCCAGGGGGGGGGGGGATGTCTCAATTCCCCCATGCCTGACGGCAGAGGTGGGTTTTAAGGAGTTTACGAAAGGCAAGGAGGGTATACACTACTTGCCAGCAGAACAACCAGTGTGGTTTGTTCTGGAAGGAAAAAGGTACTTTCCAAGCCCTAACAACGAGTTTTTGCACTTAGTCAAGAGTACCTAAGAGAAAAATAAAAATACTTAAGCCTCTTTCGTGGAGCTAGAAACGTTTCAGGAAACGTTTGTAGTTTGAAGTGAGCATGTCATGGAATCCAGCTTCCAGTAAGTTATTCTTGATGGAATCCAGGGCTAAGTATACCATGTCTATCAGCTTTAAAGCTTATCAGATAATTTACGTCTTTACTTTACTAATATTGATTTAGCCATCAAGTCTGGTATTGTGTAGTAGTAGCTCTTCAGCAGGACACTTCCTCATCGGCAGCACCCAGGTTTTTTAACTGGAAGTGGAAAAAGATTGATACGTATTAGATCTTCCACCATCTGAGCTATTTAGAAGACCAAAATCGTGCAGGACTGCTGGCGAGAGACAGAGGAGCAAATTCCAGACATGATGACCATATGGGCATGGGATGACAAATGATGTCAGAATCTGGACTGACACACCTCTCTGCCATTTATTAAGCCTCTGGTTGACAGTACCTACCTATCTCGCTGTTTATCTTCCCAAGGGACTTGTTTTCTCTCCGCACAATTGTCCGATAGTTCCCTTGGCAAAGAATATACCAAAGTTGACTCGTGGGCAGAGGTTGTCCTGCTGAGCAAAAGGTGAGCGTTTAAACAATAACGAGCTGTTGTGCAACATAACCTCGCAAGGTGCTCAGGGTGTTTTCTCCGTAGAACTTTCTCAGATGCTTAAAGAAGAACCAAGCTGGATTTTGAATAGTTACTTACATAAAACTAATTGCAGGTGAGCTTGCTAGGGCTCTGAAAGTTGTTTTTGTAACATGGATTAGTTGGGAGTTTCTGGGAAAAAGGCTCAGAGTAGGAACGGAGTATTGAGATTTGTGATGTTGTTGTATCCTACTTTGAATTCTAAGGTGTCAGTGGGTTTTTGTTCATGATTCATTTTTCAGTGGCAAGTGAGAGTACAGCTGGGTTTATACTACATAGTAAACTTGGTTTGTTTTGATTATGATTCACTGGATAACCTACAGTAGCTTAGGTAAATGCATTTGACTAAGGCCTAAAGCATTGCTATCATTAAATTGTCATTTAAGCCCTAATTTCAGTAGGTTTTGAAAACGGCGCTGGGTGATTAACGGGTTTTTTTTTTTTTTTGGTTGTCTACTACTTCCTAAATTGTAGACCGTGTACCTTAAATACATACAAGCACCCATGATGGACACCATATCCTACTTCAACCGTAATTGCGTAACTAACATTTGATGATCTGAATTATTTATTGTTCATTACATTTGATGTTCTAAATATTTATTGTTCATTACAAATGGTATGAATGCATACACAGCCCATGCCATTTGCATGATGACGCCATGATGCACGTGGTAGCACTTGTGTCCTTAAGCCCCTCCTCCCAAGGACACATGTTTCCATACATGTTTGATGGAAGGTGACAGTAGAAAATCTCAGTGAGCTTCTGAAGTACATTTGACTGGCCACTGAATGGCTCATTGTGTTGGAACGGCACCCTACTTTTTCTTCTGCTCTTTAATCCCATCACAGCTTGTCTTAGGATCAGTGACTTAGTTAAGATTTTAAACCACATTTACTTGACTTGAACCTGAGATTCGGCATCCACATCTCCAGTTTGTCTATGAATTCCAAAGGGTTTCAGACTGTTCCATTTCATAGAAACGTAGAAGATTGACGGCAGAAAAAGACCTCATGGTCCATCTAGTCTGCCCTTATACTATTTTCTGTATTTTATCTTAAGATGGATATATGTTTATCCCAGGCATGTTTAAATTCAGTTACTGTGGATTTACCAACCACATCTGCTGGAAGTTTGTTCCAAGGATCTACTACTCTTTCAGTGAAATAATATTTTCTCATGTTACTTCTAATCTTCCCCCAACTAACTTCAGATTGGGGCCCCTTGTTCTTGTGTTCACTTTCCTATTAAAAACACTTCCCTCCTGAAACTTAACATAACTCTACTCGTACGGATACTCTAGCACAGACCTGGGCAAGGGGCGGCCCATGGGCCGCATCCGGTCCACCCACTGTCTGTGACCATCCCTCCCGCTATCTGTGACCGGTTTCCTGAAGGAGGAAGCCATGGAGTAGGGGGGGGACAAGCACCTCGAATGAACAGGACAAAAAAGCACCCACCAACAAGGCTCTCTTAGAGCCCTACCATCGCGGGACAAATCGAGGTCGCTCTTTTTAGTCCCGTTTTGCCGCAGGAAAGCAACAATCCCTCTTTCCTCACGGCTCTCTCCTCTCTGCGGTGCCGGACAAAAGGCAGCGGGTTGGGGGGGCAGTTGCTGAGGCTCAGGGCAGCAGCAGCAGCAGCCCAACCGCGGCGGAAAAGCTGGGCAGCCGAGACGGAGGAGGGGGGGGAAACAACAGCCCAAAGGATAGGATGCAAGGGCGGAGGGCTGCTGGGGGAGGCGGTGGCGGGCCGACACAGAGGGGAGGAAGGTGGGCAGGCGGCTTCATGCCATATCGGGTGTTATTGTGCCATAAGTGAGTGTTATTGTGATAATGCATTCATGGCATTGGACCAGAATACCTCCGGAACCGCCTTCTACCGCACAAATCCCAGCGGCCGATAAGGTCCCACAGAGTTGGCCTTCTCCGGGTCCCGTTGACCAAACAATGTCGTTTGGCGGGCCCCAGGGGAAGAGCCTTCTCTGTGGCGGCCCCGGCCCTCTGGAAGCAACTCCCTCCGGAGATTAGAACGGCCCCCACCCTCCTTGTCTTTCGCAAGTTACTCAAGACCCACCTATATCGCCAGGCATGGGGGAACTAAGACATCTCCCCCTAGGCTTTTTTATATTTTATGTATGGTATGTATGTGTTGCATGGTTTTTTAATTGTTGGGGTTTTTTTTAATGTAATTTTATTATTAGATTTGTTTCATTATTAGACTGTTTTTTATTGCTGTTGTGAGCCGCCCCGAGTCTTGGGAGAGGGGCGGCATACAAATCTAATAAATAATAATAATAATAATAATAATAATAATAATAATAATAATAATAATGTGGGGGCAGGGCCAGCCGGGAGTGGGGGAGTGGGCTGCTGGGAGGGGCAGCGCGAGTGAGGAAGTGAAGGGAGGAGGGGGAGGAGAGTGGAGGGGCAAATAAATAAATAAGGAACAGGGGGGAGGTTTGCGCTCTTTGTGTGTGTGTGTGTATTGGGGAGGGGGGGGGTAATTTGGGAGGAAGAAAACCAGGAAGAGGGTAGAACTGAGTTAATTATATCAGTCCGGCCCTCGAAAACCATCCCAATTTCTCATGCGGCCCCATGGCAAAATTAATTGCCCACCCCTGCTCTAGCGGGTCACTTGCAAGGCGCGGCAGTCATCTGATTTAACTCCCTGGACGCATTTGAATGCCTTCCGAAGACGTCTCCAATACTTCAAGGCTGCTGTGCATTTAGTTTAGCTTTGCATCCAAAAAAGAGTCTGCCTTGCTTTGCAAAACCACTTCAAAAGGGGGTATTTTGCTCAAAACACTGTCAGATGGAAGCGGCTCTTCAAAGCCCAGCTCTGTTTATTATCTAGGGTTTTTCCCCCCTTTTCCTTTAAATGCAACATTGCTCGTCACACGTTCAAATGCGGGATTCAGTTGACCGTAAGAGCAATTTGTAGCCTAAATATATCAATAATACAGGAAGCAGCAGAGGAAGTCTTGGTTAAAGTGAGTTCCTTATGTACTGTATTTTGATTAATTTCCATCAGAGGAAATTGCCATTTTCCTGTATAAAATTTAATTGTGGGTGGGAGACTGTACAGCTGGAAGCAAAGAGAATGAAAAGTTTTCCCGTTACCCCAAACTGATACCAGGACTGTTGCTTTTTTTCGGTGCCATTACTATAGTAACATTATATAAAATACAAATGGGTAATAGAAGCCGTGGTTGAGTGACCGTTCACTATGGAAAAAATAATTAGCCTTTATAAAAAGGTTTAGTCTCATTGGCAAAGAGAGAACGCGGTCTCCTAAAGTCCCATAGGATCCCTCCTATCTGCTGGGGAGGTGTCCTCGAATGATCTGCATTTACAAGTATATTTTTCTTCATAAATCAGTGAACTTGAGACTCTCAAGAGGAGATTGGACTGCCATTTGTCTGAAATGGTGTAGGGCAGTGTTGGCGAACCTATGGTAAGGGTGCCACAGATGGCGAACCTATGGTAAGGGTGCCACAGAGCCATATCTGCTGGCACGCCAGCCATTACCCTATCTCAGCTCCAGTGTGCATGTGCATACTGACCAGCTGGTTTTCTGCTCGCCTGGAGGCTCTGGGGGGCATTTTCGGCTTCTGGAGAGTCTCCGAGGGGATGGGGAGGGCATTTTTGCCTCTGGAGCCTGAGAAGGGCAGAAAATGGCCCTATTGGGCCTACCAGAGTTCGGGAAATGGGCTGTTTTAGGCCTCCACAGCGCCTCCGGTTGAGGACAGGGAACAGGCAGTCAGAAGAGGCCATTTTAGCACACACACACACATGCTTTCGGCACCCAAGGAAAAACAGATTCGCCATCACTGGTGTAGGGACTCCTGCTTGAGTACGGGGTTGGACTAGATGACCTACAAGGTCCCTTCCAACTCTAGTAATCTAATTTCTAAAGCACCAGATTGAATCCTGAATTTAAGTCTCACTGACGACATAAATGCCCTTCATAGAGTTTTTTGGGCAATAGTCTGGAATTAATTTGCAAATGGATTTCTTCTGGAATGCCTTACCAATTCTCAGTCTAGCCTATGACCATGGGATTTTCATGGAGATCTTCTACTGAAATAATAACTTATTCAAAACGCCTTAACTTTAGGATGCCTTTGCACTTAGATGCTGTTTTTTCCAGAGACTGAGCAGCAGAATATACAGTGGTACCGCTACTTATGAACTTAATTCGTTCTGTGACCAGGTTCTTAAGTAGAAAAGTTTGTAAGAAGAAACAATTTTCCTCATAGGAATCAATGTAGAAGCAAATAATGCATGTGATTGGGGAAACCACAGGGGGTGGAGGCCCTGTTTCCTCCCAGGAGATTCCTAGAGAGGCGCCACAGAGACTTCTCCGTGCCTTTTCCGGCGCTGTTTCCTCCCAGGAGATTCCTAGAGAGGCCCCACGGAGGCTTCTCCCTGCCTTTTCCGGTGCTGTTTCCTCCCAGGAGATTCCTAGAGAGGCCCCACGGAGGCTTCTCCCTGCCTTTTCTGGTGCTGTTTCCTCCCAGGAGATTCCTAGAGAAGCCCCATGGAGGCTTCTCCCTGCCTTTTCCGGTGCTGTTTCCTCCTAGGAGATTCCTAGAGAGGCCCCATGGAGGCTTCTCCCTGCCTTTTCTGGCTCTGTTTCCTCCCAGGAGATTCCTAGAGAAGCCCCATGGAGGCTTCTCCCTGCCTTTTCCGGTGCTGTTTCCTCCTAGGAGATTCCTAGAGAGGCCCCATGGAGGCTTCTCCCTGCCTTTTCTGGCTCTGTTTCCTCCTAGGAGATTCCTAGAGAAGCCCCATGGAGGCTTCTCCCTGCCTTTTCCGGTGCTGTTTCCTCCTAGGAGATTCCTAGAGAGGCCCCATAGAGGCTTCTCCCTGCCTTTTCTGGCTCTGTTTCCTCCCAGGAGATTCCTAGAGAGGCCCCACGGAGGCTTCTCCCTGCCTTTTCCGGTGCTGTTTCCTCCTAGGAGATTCCTAGAGAAACCCCATGGAGGCTTCTCCCTGCCTTTTCCGGTGCTGTTTCCTCCTAGGAGATTCCTAGAGAGGCCCCATGGAGGCTTCTCCCTGCCTTTTCCGGTGCTGTTTCCTCCTAGGAGATTCCTAGAGAGGCCCCATGGAGGCTTCTCCCTGCCTTTTCCGGTGCTGTTTCCTCCTAGGAGATTCCTAGAGAAGCCCCATGGAGGCTTCTCCCTGCCTTTTCTGGTGCTGTTTCCTCCCAGGAGATTCCTAGAGAGGCCCCACAGAGGCTTCTCCCTGCCTTTTCCGGTTACAGTTTCGGAGGCTCGGATTTGTAAGTGAAAAATGGTTCCTGAGAAGAGGCAAAAAAATCTTGAACACCCGGTTCTTATCTAGAAAAGTTCGTAAGTAGAGGCGTTCTGAGGTAGAGGTACCACTGTAGAGGCATTCTGGCAATTATAACATTTGATTATCAAAAGCCAGGTGCCTCCAAAACCTGTTAACATACCCTCCGAGCACCAGCGCAAAGAAACCTTAAAATGCCTATTAGCAGGCAGGCAGGGTATTTTATCAATGTGCGACCACGTAGGAGGTAACATTTGAAATGCCAAGCTACTATCAATAAGGAAGGCTGAAAATTGTAAATCCACAGGAGGGGACGACTCATCCTCACTTTTTGTTGGCCCGAAAATTGGACTGAAACCTTGACAGTGAATTTGAACAAGGATAGTGTGTTTGCTTTTTCTTTCAAAGAATTGAAAAGCTGCAGAAGTAGAAGCAAAGACATTTATTAAATCCCAGCCCCCCCTTAATGCTACATTTTGTCTTCACTTTGAGTTGAAATTCTTTCTTTAATATTTGGTTTTCATCATTTGAAGTCTATATAATATCCATCCTGGTCCTATTTAATATGCTACAACGTATTAAATCTATTATATCAGATTTTGGACTTTCGTTATTTATTTATTTACTTACTTACTTACTTACTTACTTACTTACTTACTTACTTACTTACTTCTTACTTACTTACTTACTTACTTACTTACTTACTTACTTACTTACTTACTTACTTATTAAATTTGTATGCCGCCCCTCTCCGTAGACTCGGGGGGGGGGGGGCTCTTTTTGCAAGTAAGAAGTGGGAATAGGAAGGTGTTCAGTCTATAGTTGGTATGTTTTTAACTTTCAGTTTTTCTCCATATAAACCAAGTCCTATAAAGAGAAATATTTGGAGGAAATCCTATCCTCGTTATTGTTGGCAGGCTTTTTTTATTATATAGTGAACACAAGAACAAGGGGACACAATCTGAAGTTAGTTGGGGGAAAGATCAAAAGCAACATGAGAAAATATTATTTCACTGAAAGAGTAGTAGATCCTTGGAACAAACTTCCAGCAGACGTGGTAGATAAATCCAGAGTAACTGAATTTAAACATGCCTGGGATAAACATATATCCATCCTAAGATAAAATACAGAAAATAGTATAAGGGCAGACTAGATGGACCATGAGGTCTTTTTCTGCCGTCAGACTTCTATGTTTCTATGTTTCTATATTATTTTATTATTATTATAAGTAGTCCTATAGGTGAGTATTGAAAAACCCATCTGCAATATTGTGCCTTGCACTCTTTGGAGAATAAGTCAACCTATTCTCCAAAGCAACTGCAGGCAGAACAAGAAGCATTGGATGGAAACTAATCAAGGAGAGAAGCAACTTAGAACAAAGGAGAAATATCCTAACGATGAGAACAATTAACCAGTGAAATGAGTTGTCTCCAAATGTGTGAGTGCTCCAACAATGGTGGTTTTTAAGAAATTGGACACCATTTATCAATGGTGTAGGGCAGTGATGGCGAACCTATGGCACAGGTGCCACAGCTGGCACAAAAAGCCATATCTGCTGCCATGTGAGCCATTACACTATCTCAGCTCCAATGTGCATGTGCAAACTGGCTAGCTGATTTTTGGCTCACCCGGAGGCTCTGGGAAGACAATTTTGGCTTCCAGAGAACCTCCAGGGGGATAGGAAGGGCGTTTTTACTCTCCCCTGGATCCAGGAAAGCCTTTGGAGCCTGGGGAAGGCAAAACACTAGCCTACTGGGCCCACAAGAAGTTGGGAAATTGGTCATTTTTGGCCTCTGGGAGGCCGCTTTCGCCCTCCTCGGGCTCCTGGAAATGCTCTTAAGTCTGGGGAGAGTGAAAAACAGGTGTGCTATTGCATGCCGGGAGTGTGTGGGGGTCATGTGCAGATGTGCAGGGACCCCTGCCTAGAATTATGGGTGTGGGCACACACATGTGTGACACCCCCATGCCCCCCCCTTTTGGCACATGAACCAAAAAAGATTGGCCATCATTGGACTAGAAAATCTCCAAGGTTCCTTCCTTTAAAATATGTAATATAATATAGAATAGAATAGAATAGAATTTTTATTGGCCAAGTGTGATTGGACACACAAGCAATTTGTCTTGGTGCATATGCTCTCAGCGTACGTAGAAGAAAAAGATACATTTGTCAAGAATCATGTGGTACAACACTTAATGATTGCCATAGGGGTCAAATAAGCAATGAAGAAACAATCAATATTAATAAAAATCTTAGGATACAAGAAACAAGTTACAGTCATACAGTCCTAAGTGGGAGGAAAAGGATGATAGGAATGATGAGAAAAACTAGTAGAAATATAAGTGCAGATTTAGTAAAAGGTCTGACAGTGTTGAGGGAATTATTTGTTTAGTAGAGTGATGGCATTTGGGAAAAAAATGTTCTTGTGTCTAGCTGTCTTGGTGTGCAATGCTCTGTAGCAATGTTTTGAGGGTAGGAGTTGAAACAGTTTATGTCCAGTAAATACCAATATTTCTTTTCTGTCTTTTGATCCAATATCCCTATTAAGAATACATCAGGATTCCATATTAATTTTTATTCCGTTATTTCTTCAAGCCAGATGTGTATTTTTCCCCAAAATGTTTTGATTATTGGGCAGGTCCACCACATGTGATATAGTCTGTTCTGGTACAAGCTCAACTTTTCCCAGTCAGATAACTCAGCACAATAAGGTATCACAGATAATTTTATTACAGGAATTATCACAATAACTCACAGTTATGATGCAATTCTTCTGCAGTATAATCTTTCCCATTGTGCAGGTAAAAAGAGGTTGAATTGACCCAGGCTCTAGGTAGAGCATCTACATGCTGGCTGGCTTAATGAAAGAGTGAAGACAAAGACCTTCGGGAATGTTCTCTCCAATTACCCATCATCCTGATTCAGAGCCAATAGGAATACACAAATGTAGTCACATGTAGAACTACATTACCCAGAGTGCAATTTCACTACATTTCCCCTAATGCAATATCTTAAAGAGACATGCCTTAATACAGTCCATCTATATCTGTCTCTGGGGACAGCACATGATCCATTTTTGTGTTGGCATTTCCAACATTTGGGGTTCCTATTTTGAAACACATTGGTCAATCTTGCAGGTGGTAAGTGCCATCTATAATAGATTTTATAAAGGTTTTCCTTACATGAAGCTGCTTCTCCAAGCTCCATTCTGCTGGATATGTGGATCACCCCCCCCACTCCCCACTCCCCCCAAAAAACCCTCTCAGTTTGGGCATTGCAAGTGGTCCTTAGCCATTTCTGATTTCTGATTTCTCCCTGTGTCTTTTTAACAATATATCATTCAGTACTAAATAAATGAAAGAATTATGCAATCAAGCTTCAGATCAGCATGAGTTTCATTCTCCAGCATGCTCCACTCAATTAGATTTTTTCATGTTTACTGCAAACATAGTTTTCCACTGCTTACGAGCCAGTACTCTGTGGCTTGCATTTGTCCTATAAATCAGATTTAAATCAGACTTGACACAAACTGTAGATTTACAGTATTAATAATTGAGAAGACATGCAATACCATCAGCTCTGTCCATGTCCACATATCCAATTATGCACTTCAAAAAACCCCACGTTTGAAATTCAATGAAGGCTTCGTTGCAACGACCACTGTTCTCAACTACGACTTAATGGTGTTGTGGTTAGCTCTGGCCCAGCTCCTGCCCCAAGGACTGTGGATGTGGGGGAGACATCCACATGCTGCAGGCCTGTTTTGCCCCCCAGGTGGAATCTGCTGATGAAGGCTCCTCTGACCAAGAAGACAGGAGTGACAGGGAGGAGGAGAGTGTGGCAGACAGCTCAGAAGGAGATCAATTATCTAGCTCCTCCTTGGATTCAGAACAAGAGTTAATGATACAACCACGCATGAGGAGAGCGATGCATAGGCAACAACAACTGAGAGATTATTATCAGAGAAAATGAGGCCACCTGTGGTTGGGTGGGGCTGTGGTGATTAGTGAGTCTGCTATAAATAGCAGCCTGTGGGTTTGGCCATTGTGGAGGATTATCTGATCGTTGTGTTTCGTGACTGCTTTGCTGCCTTTGACCTTTTGTGTGCTGATTTTCCCCTGCTTTGAAACTAAACTAGAGCAAAGTGTGTTTCACTTTGTGAAAGAAGAAGGACTGTGAATTGCCTCACAGCTGCAAGCTAAGTATCACAGAACTGATAAGGGGCTTGTACCAATTACCAGTTTGTTTGGAGACCAGTGCTCTTTGCTATACCAAAATAGGGCTTAGTTTAAGTGAATTTTCATTATAAAGAATATTGTTTTGAATTTTCAAACGTGTGTGTGTCTGAAATTTATACCTGTGAATTTTCGGGAGGAGTCTACCAGAGAGCCCGACAGAACAAATGGGAAGATTCATTAATTGTGGGTTAATCTTCACATACCTTGTTATAGGAAAAACAGGCCTGCCTTCCCAATCACATACTGATCCCCAAACTCTAATACCTCATTTATGGTGTAGCACAGGAGTCCACAACCATGGCAAATTTAAGGCCTGGGGACTTCAACTCCCAGAATTCCTCAGTCAGCTTGGCCTGCTGGGAATTGAAGTCCACAAATCTTAAAGTTGCCAAGGTTGGTAACCTCTGGTGTAGCATATCATTGAACTCCAGTTAGCAAAGAAAGATATTCTACATACATTTTTGTATGTGCCTAGTTATTTCTTTTCTGCAAGAGACATCCAAATTTCACCCTCAGAATGCAGTAACCTTATCATATTATGTACAGTTTATAATCCTATCTGCTTACAGTTATGGAGGTAACTCCCTCTTAATTATTCTTTTTGTTATCCAGTAATCTCATCATGACTTCATTTCTTTTCAATTCTGATTTATTTCCGTGACTTTGCTTGCTTTCGAATGCTCTACAAATGGTTGCAATAGGGTGTGTGCAATAGGGTTGATATTCCTGGAGGCATCTGTAATATGGCAAATGATTTAGCTTTACTAGATAAGTGGTCAAAGCAATGGAAACTGCAGTTTAATGTTTCCAAATGTAAAATAATGCACTTGGGCAAAATGAATCCTCAATCTGAGTATTATATTGGCAGCTCTGTGTTAGCAAAAACTTCAGAAGAGAAGGATTTAGGGGTAGTGATTTCTCACAGTCTCAAAATGGGAGAACAGTGCAGTCAGATGGTAGGGAGAGCAAGTAGGATGCTTGGCTACATAGCTAGAGGTATAACAAGCAGGGAGATTGTGATCCCGCAGTATAGAGCGCTGGTGAGACCCCATTTGGAATACTGTGTTCAGTTCTGGAGACCTCACCTACAAAAAGATATGGATAAAATTGAACGGGTCCAAAGACAGGCTACAAAAATGGTGGAAGGTGTTAAGTATAAAACTTATCAGGAAAGACTTAATGAACTCAATCTGTATAGTCTGGAGGACAGAAGGGAAAGGGGGGACACGATCGAAACATTTAAATATGATAAAGGGTTCAATAAGGTTCAGGAGGGAAGTGTTTTTAATAGGAAAGTGAACACAAGAACAAGGGGCCCCAATCTGAAGTTAGTTGGGGGAAAGATCAAAAGCAACATGAGAAAATATTATTTTACTGAAAGAGTAGTAGATCCTTGGAACAAACTTCCAGCAGACGTGGTAGATAAATCCACAGTAACTGAATTTAAACATGCCTGGGATAAACATATATCCATCCTAAGATAAAATACAGAAAATAGTATAAGGGCAGACTAGATGGACCATGAGGTCTTTTTCTGCTGTCAATCTTCTATGTTTCTATGTTGCCTGGACAATCATTTGACTGGAATGGTATAATGTTCCTGCCTTGAATAGAGGGTTAGACTAGGAGACCTCTGAGATCCCTATGATTCTATAATTCTAGCAAACATAGCAATCGATGTGTGGGTTCTTCCTTTTTCTTTCTTTTCTTTTTTTAAAAACCCAGACATTTGAATTTGAATGACGTGCAACAATGACATTTCTTTAATTCTGTAGTCTATCATTGCTTGCAGCAGTAATTCAATATGGAATATAAAACAAAGTCCATCATACGTGATAGTTTGGTGCAATAAAAATTCCTCCTGTCATACTTATTCCCCATCCTCAAGTTTCTTCTTATCTCTGATCAAAGAACATCTTGTACGGCTCATAATTAACATGTTGAAACAATGGCTCCTGTCGTCTTATATGTTTTATTTATTTTATTTGTTTGTTTTGTCAAGTATGTATTGGTGGTATACAAAGATGTAATAATATTTATGTAAATGATACTAATAAAAGAAACATTAGGACAGGGGATGGAAGGCACTCTGGTGCACTTATGCACTACAGTGTTCCCTCGATTTTCGCGGGTTTGAACTTCGCGAAAAGTCTATTCCATGGTTTTTCAAAAATATTAATTAAAAAATACTTTGCGGTTTCCCCCCCTATACCACGGTTTATCCCGCCCGATGACGTCATATGTCATCGCCAAACTTTCATCCACCTTTAATAAAAAAAATGAAATAAACTTTAATAAATAACATGGTGAGTAATAATATAAATGGTTGCTAAGGGAATGGAAAATTGCAGTTTAGGGTTTTAAAGTGTTAAGGGAAGGCTTGTGATACTGTTCATAGCCAAAAATAGTGTATTTACTTCCGCATCTCTACTTCGCGGAAATTCGACTTTTGCGGGCAGTCTCAGAACACCCCTCCGCGAAAATGGAGGGAACACTGTATATTCCTTTATGGAATATAGTTATTCCATAAAGTATTAAGGTTGCTTGTCCCCACCAAACCATGTCTCAACCACATTGGACTATACAGATAATCCTCTTATGACCGCAACTGTGCCCAAAATTTCTGTTGTTAAGTGAGACATTTGTTAAGTGAATTTTGCCCCATTTTACGATCTCACCTGCCATGATTGTTAAGAGGAACACTTCAATTGTTCAATTAGTAACGTGATTGTTAAATGAATCACAAGATTGCAAAAGGGGATCACATGACTCTGGGACACTGCAACGGTCATAAATACAAGTCAGTTGCCAAGCAGCTGAATTTTGATCATGTGACCAGAGGGGTGCTGAGACGGTCAAAAGTCTGTAAAACGGTCATAACATAAGTCACTTTTTTCTGTGCCATGGTAACTTCGAACTGTCACGCTGAATATTGACAGCCCCAGAGACATTCAGTAATTAAAGGGTTAACTGTGTGTGCTTTACTAAGATCCTCCTATTATGATGTAATATCCTGCCACATCTAACATCACATCCTTCTTCTTCATCCTAAAACTCCATTCTCTATTCTACCTCCATCATGTAAAGACGTATTTGTTGTTTTGTCCACCGGGGCATATTTTATTTTCTACTTTTATAATAAAAAAAAGAAATCTTGTTTTGAACAAATGACTGGGCTTCCATCTATCGCCTCCGCGGTGATTAAGGTTCTTCTAACGGACTTTAATTATTTACAAACCGTGACACGAACGGCCAGTTGTTGTAACTGTTGTAAGTCCAGGACTGCCTGTAATTCCCATCACCTCCAGCCCACAAGGCCCTGCTAAGTAGGAAGTTAAGAGTTTCCATCCAGTATTTTGGGAAGAGTCTCACCCTGGGCCGACCTAAGTTTATGACAAGTTTATTTTTATTAAGTAAAAACGGAAAACAATGTAAATTAAGCAGGGAGAAATCCAAGAACGTTCCAGCCCTTCCTATAAATCTTCTAACTATATGTATTTAATTATTACAATAAATCTAAGTCCATAAAACTGCCTGTTTTTGCTATTCCCTCCTCATGTTAATTTTAGATTGTGCTCAGCTTTTACCATTCATTATTTTGCTAGTCTGGGATGCTTGAGGATTACCAATTGGAAAACTTCTTCTTGGGGCGTTAGTTACCTGTCTGTTAACTATAAGATGTGTTGTGAACAAATAGACTCATGGGAAGGTTAAGAGGGAGAAAAGGAAGTAGAGAAGGAAGGGAAGAAGGGGAGAGGAGGGAATTAAGGAAGTGGGAGAGAAGGAGAAAGAAGATAGAGAGAAGAGAGGGAGATAACTGAAGCTCAACCCGGATAAAACGGAGTGGCTGTGGGTTCTGCCTCCCAAGGACAATTCCATCTGTCCGTCCATCACCCTGGGGGGGGGAATTATTGACCCCCTCGGAGAGGGTCCGCAACTTGGGCGTCCTCCTTGATCCACAGCTCACATTAGAGAGCCATCTTTCAGCTGTGGCAAGGGGGGTGTTTGCCCAGGTTCACATGGTGCACCAGTTGCGGCCCTATTTGGACCGGGACTCACTGCTCACAGTCACTCATGCCCTCATCACCTCGAGGCTCGACTACTGTAACGCTCTCTACATGGGGCTACCTTTGAAAAGTGTTCGGAAACTCCAGATCGTGCAGAATGCAGCTGCGAGAGCAGTCATGGGCTTACCTAGGTATGCCCATGTTACACCAACACTCCGCAGTCTGCATTAGTTGCCGATCAATTTCCGGTCACAATTCAAAGTGTTGGTTATGACCTATAAAGCCCTTCATGGCATCGGACTAGAATATCTCCGGGACCGCCTTCTGCCGCACGAATCCCAGCGACCAATTAGGTCCCACAGAGTTGGCCTTCTCCGGGTCCCGTCGACTAAACAATGTCGTCTGGCGGGTCCCAGGGGAAGAGCCTTCTCTGTGGCGGCCCCGAGTCTCTGGAACCAGTTCCCCCAGAGATTAGAACTGCCCCCACCCTCTTGCCTTCCGTAAACTCCTTAAAACTTACCTCTGCCGTCAGGCATGGGGGAATTGAGGCATTCCCCCCCCTCCCCTGGGCCTATACAATTTATGTATGGTATGTCTGTGTGTATGTCTGGTTTAATAATGGTTTTTAAAATTTTTTTAAATTTATTAGATTTGTTGTGAATTGTTTTATTATATGTTGTGAGCCGCCCCGAATCTACGGAGAGGGGCGGCATACAAATCAATAGATAGATAGATAGATAGATAGATAGATAGATAGATAGATAGATAGATAGATGGAGGGGAGTGATTAAAAGGCAAGACGGGTGGGTAATTAATGCATAAAAGATGCAAATTAAGACAGTGCCCCATGTATTGTTAAATAGAAACATATAACATAATATAATTGAATTATTTATTTTTTTATTTTTTTATTGGCCAAGTGTGATTGGACACAGGAGGAATTTGTCTTGGTGCATATGACTGTTGAATTCCGATACTGAAGAGACAGGAGACTGGTGGAGTGACTTCAGCTCTTTATTAGGTTACAACAGTGTTTCTCAAATATTGGGGCAGGGTCCTCTCAGGGGTGGTGGTGTGTGGAGCGATGCTAGGTGGGCTGGTGACCCCAGGGAGCCTGCTTTTTTTTGCTGCAGGGAATAGGGTTTTTTCCCCCCGCAGGACAATAGTACACAGCACAGAGCAGGAGATATGAAGTGCATATAACAAACCCTTAAGAGACACCATGGAAAAATGTTTAACAGGGATGAAAAGAAAGGAGGAGAGAGATGAACGTAATGAGACAAACTTAAGTCTCCCGAAAGCTAAGATGAGGAAATATGATGAAACGTATGTAGTGCTTGGCTTCACTGTGACTAGGGTGGGAGACGAGGAAAGACCGCTATGTTTACTGGGTCTAAAAATGTTGGCAGCGGACAGCACAAAGTCAAATAAATTAAGGCGTCACTTATTACCCCAATTACGCTGATAAGCTGCTTGAGATTTTTTTTGGCAAAAACGTGCTGAATATTGCAAACAATTATCCCGGCTGAGAATTGGGGGGGGGGGGCACAGTTCTTCCTGGGGGCGGGGGTGTAACAAAAAATAATTGAGAAACACTGGGTTACCGGGAACTAATCAGAATTTTCCTTCTTTGAAGTGAAAACTTCCCAACTTCTTCAGGACATAACAATGACACTGTATATTTTGTTAAGAATTAAGATATATGTATGGTGGTGTCGTGGAGCAAAACAATAAAAACTTTATTTTATTTTTTAGAAAAGGAAAACTTCTTATGCATACATCTGCTTCAGTTCTCAGCTGACCCTGGCTGATCTCTGAACTAAGCATGGTTAATTTTGGCTAGTGCTTGAATTATATTTTACTATTTGTCTACTTGGTTGCTGGATGGATAGACCAGGAAGTTGTTTCCCATAATACAGTACCACCAAGAAAACTGCAAAGATTTAGCTTGACCCGAGGGAGTGTTGCTGTCTTTCATTGTTCACGCTCTTCACTTTCTTTGTCCCAACTTATTTTCTGTCCTTTTCCTTCCTCATGTGTCATTGCTTGTATCCTCCCTTTATTTCACTGCTGTGCACAGCTGTCCAACAGATGTGTTTGCTCAATCCCAAGAAAAAAAAAGATTTTTTTTCCCCCTGGCCCTTCCTGGAGATGTATCTAGCAATATTTTTCTCCCTCCAATCCTTCCTCTGAGAAGTTTTTCTACTGGCACTTTAACTTAAACACTTCATGCTTATTCTCAATTTGGAACTTTTAAAAAATGTGTTATGACTGAATTTTTCCAGACTCATTTTTTAAAATTAATCTCTCCTTCCGCTTTCTTTTTGTCACTTCTGGTTTTTCCTTTATTGCTTCTTTTCAATTGATTCACACTGGGGTCAGGTCCATCCCTCCTTCCCTAAAACTATGAAAATGCCATTATCAACATTTATTCCATGAGTGTGACATCGTGACATCATGACATCATTCAAACTGAACATCTGGAAACATATAAGGATGTCCTTTCCTCCGTCACTTTCTCTTTCTCTTCCGATCTCGCCTTCCCCTTTCACTCGCCGCTGTTTCAGCGATTTTGAAGCTCTTCTTTCGCTGTGTATTCTTTTGTTTTTCGTATTTTCGATTGGGATATGTTGTGGTTAGCTCTGGCCCAGCTCCTGCCCCAAGTACTGTGGATGTGGGGGAGACATCCACATGCTGCAGGCCTGTTTCCCCCCCCCCATGGAATCTGCTGATGAAGGCTCCTCTGACCAAGAAGACAGGGAGGAGGAGAGTGTGGCAGACAGCTCAGAAGGAGATCAATTATCTAGCTCCTCCTTGGATTCAGAACAAGAGTTAATGATACAGCCACGCATGCGGAGAGCGATGCATAGGAAGCAACAACTGAGAGATTATTATCAAAGAAAATGAGGCCGCCTGTGGTTGGGTGGGGCTGTTGTAATTAGTGCGGCTGCTATAAATAGCAGCCTGTGGGTTTGGCCATTGTGGAGGATTATCTGATCCTTGTGTTTCGTGCCTGCCTTGCTGACTTTGACCTTTTGTGTGCTGATTTTTCCCCGCTTTGAAACTAAACCAGAGCAAAGTGTGTTTCACTTTGTGAAAGAAGGACTGAATTGCCTCACAGCTGCAAGATAAGTATCACAGAACTGATAAGGGACTTGTACAAATTACCAGTTTGTTTGGAGACAAGTGCTCTTTGCTATACCAAAAGAGAGCTTGGTTTAAGTGAATTTTCATTATAAAGAACATTGTTTTGAATTTTCAAACGTGTCTGTGTCTGAAATTTGTACCTGTGAATTTTTGGGAGGAGTCTACCGACAGAACAGGATATAACTTATTTTCTTTAATTAAAAGTTTCATTGTGTTCTGCTGGGCTCTCTGATAGGAGCCTCCTGAAAATTCAAGGGTACAAATTTCAGACACACACACGTTTCAAAATTCAAAGCACTGTTCTTTATCACAAAATTCAAAATAAACAAAGCACTCTTTTTGTCTTGCAAAGAGCACTCGTCCCAAAACAACCGGGTAGCCTGTACAATTTCCCTGAAGCAGTCATTAAGTACTTAGCTAGCAGCTGTGAAGAAACTTTACACCCCTTCTTCTTCCAACGAAAACACACACATACGTTGCTCTGCTTTGGTTTCAAAGGCGTGAAAAAGCAACAAAGTCCAGCAACACAAGATTCCTGACGAACTCCAATCAGATATTCTTCCACAACGGCCAAACCCACATGCTGCTATTTATAGCAGCAGCCCTAATTACTGGAGCCCCACCCAAACACAGGTGGCCTCCGTTATTTCCTGTAATATGTTCTTACTTGGTCTCTTCTACGCATAATTCTGCGCTTGTGTGGGTCCAAAACGTCATCATCTCAATCAATGGAAGATAAGGGTGATTGACTGCCTGGGCTGTGTGCCAAGCCCTCCTCTGCCGAGTCACTCCCACCTTCTTCTTCGTCCGAGGAAACTAAACTCTGAACTGATTCTGTCGGCAATAACACAGGCCTGTGACATGTTGAATTTTCCTCTGCATCCACCTCCCCATTCCCTGGGGCAGAGCTGGCCCAGAGCCAACCACAACACCTTGTATTGTGGATTGTTGCGGCTTCGGATCCGCCACGTTTGTCCACATTGGCAGAAGCATTTCACTCCTGATAGAGAGTACCCTCCACCCCAGCGGGCAAACGTCTTCAACCCCGCTGTGGCTCGGGATGTCCCTCTTCTCCACGTCGTCCTTTGGACTCGTGTGCCTCGAAGGGTCTCCAGCAGCGAAAATTAAGCAGCCATCAAGAACAGAGGTCGTTCTTTTCTAGCTGCAGCACCCCATGCCTCTACCGGAAGTTAGTCCTCAACTTATGCAACATATAAGCTTATAAACCAAATAAATTAAATTAAATCTCAGCAACATTTCTTTTGCTGAAAAGTGAGTTTCCTCCCATTTATGACCTTTCTTACTTCACAGTTGTTGTTGTTATTATTATTATTATTATTATTTATTAGATTTGTATGCCGCCCCTCTCCGTAGACTCGGGGTAGCTTACAGCAATGA
Source organism: Erythrolamprus reginae (assembly GCF_031021105.1). Lineage (NCBI taxonomy): Eukaryota > Metazoa > Chordata > Lepidosauria > Squamata > Dipsadidae > Erythrolamprus > Erythrolamprus reginae. The sequence continues at coordinate 86,201,285 of NC_091955.1, read as the reverse complement.
TAAAAACAATATATAATGACAAATCTAATAGTTAGAATCTAAAATAACAATAATACATTTAAAAGTCTAAAAGCAAGAAACCCCAATATATGAAAACATACATACAATCATATCATACACAAAAAACTACATAGGCAGGGGAAGATGTTTCAGTTCCCCCACGCTTGATGACAGAGGTGGGTTTTAAGGAGTTTATGAAAGGCAAGGAGGTTGGGGGCAATTCTAATCTTTGGAGGGAGCTGATTCCAGAGGGTCGGAGCCGCCACACAGAAGGCTCTTCCCCTGGGTCCCGCCAAACGACATTGTTTAGTTGATGGGACCTGGAGGAGACCAACTCTGTGGGACCTAACCGGTCGCTGGGATTCGTGCGGCAGAAGACAGTCTTGTAGATACCCTTGTCCGGTGCCATGAAGGGCTTTATATGTGATGACCAACACTTTGAATTGTGACCGGAAACTGATCGGCAACCAATGCAGACTGCGGAGTGTTGGAGTGATATGGGCATACTTAGAGAAGCCCATAATTGCTCTTGCAGCTGCATTCTGCACGATCTGAAGTTTCCGAACACTTTTCAAAGGTAGCCCCATGTAGAGAGCGTTACAGTAGTCGAGCCTCGAGCTGATGAGGGCATGAGTGACTGTGAGCAGTGACTCCCGGTCCAAATAGGGCCATAACTGGTGCACCAGGCGAATCTGGGCAAACGCCCCCCCTCGCCACAGCTGAAAGATGTTTCTCTAATGTGAGCTGTGGATCGAAGAGGACGCCCAAGTTGTGGACCTTCTCCGAGGGGGTCAATAATTCCCCCCCCCCAGGGTGATGGACGGACAGATGGAATTGTCCTTGGGAGGCAGAACCCACAGCCACTCTGTCTTATCAGGGTTGAGTTATGGTTCCACATAAAGAGCTGATAGATAAATTAGTGAAGATTGGACTTAATCCCTGGATAGTTCAATGGATTTGCAGCTGGCTGAAGCATAGACATCAGAGAGTTATTGTTAATGGCGAGTATTCTGAGCAGAGTCAGGTTACAAGCGGTGTGCCACAAGGGTCTGTTCTGGGTCCTATTCTTTTTAATATGTTTGTGAGTGACATAGGGGAAGGTTTGGTAGGGAAAGTTTGCCTATTTGCCGATGACTCTAAAGTGTGCAATAGGGTTGATATTCCTGGAGGGGTCTGTAATATGGTAAATGATTTAGCTTTACTAGATAAATGGTCAAAGCAATGGAAACTGCAGTTTAATGTTTCCAAATGTAAAATAATGCACTTGGGGAAAAGGAATCCTCAGTCTGAGTATTGTATTGGCAGTTCTGTGTTAGCAAATACTTCAAAAGAAAAGGATTTAGGGGTAATGATTTCTGACAGTCTCAAAATGGGTGAACAGTGCAGTCAGGCGGTAGGGAAAGCAAGTAGGATGCTTGGCTGCATAGCTAGAGGTATAACAAGCAGGAAGAGGGAGATTATGATCCCGCTATATAGAATGCTGGTGAGACCACATTTGGAATACTGTGTTCAGTTCTGGAGACCTCACCTACAAAAAGATATTGACAAAATTGAACGGGTCCAAAGACGGGCTACAAGAATGGTGGAAGGTCTTAAGCATAAAACGTATCAGGAAAGACTTCATGAACTCAATCTGTATAGTCTGGAGGACAGAAGGAAAAGGGGGGACATGATCGAAACATTTAAATATATTAAAGGGTTAAATAAGGTTCAGGAGGGAAGTGTTTTTAATAGGAAAGTGAACACAAGAACAAGGGGACACAATCTGAAGTTAGTTGGGGGAAAGATCAAAAGCAACATGAGAAAATATTATTTTACTGAAAGAGTAGTAGATCCTTGGAACAAACTTCCAGCAGACGTGGTAGATAAATCCACAGTAACTGAATTTAAACATGCCTGGGATAAACATATATCCATCCTAAGATAAAATACAGAAAATAGTATAAGGGCAGACTAGATGGACCATGAGGTCTTTTTCTGCCGTCAGACTTCTATGTTTCTATGTTTCTATGAGTTTGAGTCTGTTGACACCCATCCAGGCCCCAACAGCCTCCAGGCACCGGCACATCACTTCCACTGCTTCGTTGACTGGACGAGGTGAATCGCTGCTTGGTTGCTAAGTGAACCTGCCTTCCCCATTGACTTTGCTTGTCAGAAGGTTGCAAAAGGACACTGCAGCTGTCATAAATATGAGTCAGTTGCCAAACATTTGAATTTTGATTACATAACCAAAGGATGCTGCAATGGTCGTAAGTGTGAAAAACAGCCCTCAGTCCCTTTTTTTCAGTACCGTTGTAACTTTGAATAGTCACTAAATGAACTGTTGTAAGTTGAGGTCTTCCTGTATGCTATATTTAGAACTGTGGCTTAAATTCAATTCCTCACCGCGCCAGAAAGCTTATTCAGCTGTCTTAGACCACTAATCAGCTTTCACTTCATAATCCGGAGGCCCCAAATGTGATATTGAGGGAATATCAAAGTAACCATGGCAACCACCAGGCTGCTGGGCTACCTGAGTTTTTACAATTATTATTATTATTATTATTATTATTATTATTATTATTATTATTATTATTATTATTTAAAAATGAGAAGCTGAGAAGCTACAAAGGAAATGTATTCCTCAAAACTTTCTTAGAAGGGAAGAATGAGGGGTGGCTATAGCTCGATTTTATTGAGGGCTGCCTCAAAGTTGTGTTTGACCACCTCAGTGGTGGCGTGGCCAGAGTGGAAATGGCCAACTCGAAATCACTCTTGTTGGGGCTACCTGTGGTGGCCAAGTTCTAAGGTAGGACTTCCTTCAGACTGTCCCTCAATCTCATTCTTCCTTCCTTCCTTCCTTCCTTCCTTCCTTCCTTCCTTCCTTCCTTCCTTCCTTCCTTCCTTCCTTCCTTCCTTCCTTCCTTCCTTCATTCATTCCTCCCTTCCTCCCTTCCTCCCTCCCTCCCTCCCTCCCTTCCTTCCACCCCCCACCCCTCCTTCCTTCCTTCCTTCCTCCATCCCTGCCTCCGTCCCTGCCTCCCTCCCTTCCTTCCTCCCTTCCACCCCCACCCCCCTCCTTCCTTCCTCCCTCCCTCCCTCCCTCCCTCTTCATTCTCCTTTCTTCTTCCTTCCCCTCTTCCTATTTTTACCAACAATAAACTCATTTGATCTTCACTATTAGGCCAGTGTCAAGTATCCGTACTCCTTCATTCAGATCTGAAATTTGTTTTGAAATGCAAAGAAAACAGCTCAGGAAAAAAAAAAACCCTTGTGGATTCATTTTATACACCCAGCATGGAAGTTTGCACAAATTTGGGCTATGAAATAACTGATAAGCTTTAAAGAATCATTCTCCCCGCACAATACACACACACACACACATTCACAACCCCCCCCCCTGAAGCTTGACATTTAAAATTATGCATAATGCTTTGTATTAACTACTGACATTACGACAACCACACAGCCCCACCTGAGTTGTTTTAAACTGCTTCCAGAGTTTGAATGTAGGATTTGCAAAGAGCAGAGATTGGAAGAGAGATCAGGAGCGGAAGAGACATTGGAAACTGACAGTGGGATAGATGCTGAAAAGCTTTGCATAATAATAAAACCGCTGTATCAACTGATGATGGTGACAGCTGATAAGCAAACACGCAGTTCCATTTCTGGAATGTTGCAAACTGAATTTAAATTTGATCCTTTGCATGGGGGATAGAAGTCACTCAGATTAAAAGTATTAAAAATCCTTTGTCATGAGAGGAGTTTATCATTTATTTATTTATATTTGTTTGTTTGTTTGTTTGTTTGTTTGTTTATTTATTTATTTATTTATTCATTCATTCATTTGTCCAATACATAAATACATAGGAAGAAAATAGACATGTGATAATATAAAAGAGGGTGAAGGTGAACTTAGAGGAGAGGATACAGTGATCCCTCGAGTTTCGCGATCTCGATCTTCGCGAAACGCTATATCGCGATTTTTAAAAAAAAAATAATTTTAAAAAAAACCACTTCCGGGTTTGGCTTCAGGACTCAGCTGGGAAGCGGCGCGGCTGTTTTAAAAGGTCGCAGCCGGCCTGGGGGGCTTCCCAGCACACCCCCCAAACCCCCAACCTGGGTCTTCCCGGCCGCCCACGCAAAGGGGAAACCCCGGCTCCTCGCTGATGCCCGCCGCTCGCCCGCCCGCCAGCAAGAGGGGGAAGACCCAGGGAAGGTTCCTTCGGCCGCCCAGCAGCTGATCTGCTCGGTAGCGCAGCAGCAGCGAGGAGCCGAATCGGGGTTTCCCCTTTGCGTGGGCGGCGGGGAACGCAAACTCCACCATCTACGCATGCGCGGCCATAGAAAAAAGGGCGCGCATGCGCAGATGGGGTTTTTACTTCCGCAACCCTACATCGCGAAAAATCGATTATCGCGAGGGGTCTTGGAACGGAACCCTCGCGATAATAGAGGGATCACTGTACATGAAAGGAAGAGAATATATAAGATAGGTAAAAGAAAGGAAAGACAATTGGACAGGGGACGAAAGGCACACCAGTGCACTTATGTACGCCCCAGAGGTCTTCAAATTTGGCAACTTTTAAGAGTTGTGGACTTCAACTCCCAGATTCATAGCTGGTTGGAGAATTCTGGGAGTTGAAGTCCACACGTCTTAAAGTTTGGGGACCTCTGAAATTTAAACAAATGAGACAGACAATTAGCAATAGCACTGAGACTTATAGACTGCTTCACAGTGCTTTACAACCCTCTCTAAGCTGTTTACAGAGTCAGCCTATGGCCTCCAGTAATCTGGGTCCTCATTTTACCGACCTCGGAAGGATGGAAGAGCCTTCTCTGTGGCGGCCCCGAATCTCTGGAACCAGCTCCCCCCAGAGATTAGAACTGCCCCTACCCTCCTTGCCTTTCGTAAACTCCTCAAAACCCACCTTTGTCGTCAGGCATGGGGGAACTGAGATATCTCCCCCGGGCCTATACAATTTACGTATGGTATGGTTGTAGGTATGTCTGCTTAATAATGGTTTTTTTTAAATATTTAAAATATTTAAATATTTAAAATTAAATATTAAATATTTAAATATTTAATTTTTTTTTTAAAATTTAAAATCTAAATTATTAGATTTGTTATGAACTGTTTTATTGTGTTGTGAGCTGCCCTGAGTCTACGGAGAGGGGCGGCATACAAATCTAATAAATAAATAAATAAAATAAATAAATAAATGGAAGGCTGAGTCAACTTTGAGTCCCATCGGGATCAAACTGCTGGCAGTCAGCAGAATTATTAGCCTGTAGTACTGCATTCTAACCCCTGCACCACCACATCTCTTTTAAGAACTTAAAGGGCTTCCCATACGCAATTAGATCATTGCTATATTAAATCGGAAACTATCAAATGTGTGGGAATGGTAGATTGGTTGGAAAAGGCAGGGATGTTCTGAGAGAAGGAAAGGACTGTTTTAGAATTAATTAGACGTTAGATAGATAGAACCAAGTTTATGTTTTGGAAAGAAGAACAAAAAGAAGCTCTCGTTTTCAGTTCAGTGTCTTGTTTGTTGGTTTTTAAGATATATTGTATACTTCTTTGGACTAAAAGGAGCTTACAATCAAATAAAAATATATATGCATAACTGTTCTGTCTGGGTTCCCCCAGACCTCAACACCAACTGGAAAAAACAGCCAGACACTCTGGTAAAAGCCAAAAGTATTTTATAACTGGAAAAAATAAGCACAGAGGAAAACCTGTTCTTCCCAACAGACAGGATATAATACGGTACAGCAGGGTCCTGATGTCCAGACAATACAGCAAGCTTCTTGCTGGCACACCCCCCCAAGGTTTCAATAGTCAAAGGCACAAACCAGGATTCCAAGACGCCAAAGTTCACAGTCAGGTCCCACGACTCTCAAAGATAAAACTCCACAAGCCAGGAAGGGTGGGTCTGCCTTTTAGCCTTTCCCAAGAGCACCACACCCAAACCCAGCTGTTGCCACTTTAATGCTGAAAGTATTTAGCCAATTGATTCCGTCTCTGAGTAGCTCTTCGTTGTCGCAGATCAATTATGACTTGTGCACTTTCCTCTAAGGAATCCAGGCTGCTTGCTGGGGAGAGCTCCCCCTGGTGGGACTCTGGCTGTCCTCCCTCTTCTTCAGCCTGGGATTCCTCCTCCTCGTCTGTCTGCACCTCCTGTTCCTCAGCCTCTCCCTCTGAGCTGGAAACCGACAGAAGGTCAGCCGTTCCCGGAGGGGCCTCAGATGGAACCACAACAATAACAAGCATATTATACTATGTATCAGTGGTTACCAAACTTGGCACCTTTAAGACTTATGGACTTCAACTCCCAGACTTCTCCAGCCAGTATAGCATCGCATAGCATCACATCGCAAGCTGGAGAATTCTGGGAGTTGAAGTCCACAAGTCTTAAAGTTTCCAAGTTTGGGAACCACTGCAGTGTATACAGTGTTCCCTCGATTTTCGCGGGTTCGAACTTCGCGAAAAGTCTATTCCACGGTTTTTCAAAAATATTAATTAAAAAATACTTTGCGGGTTTTTTCCCTATACCACGGTTTTTCCCGCCCGATGACGTCATATGTCATCGCCAAACTTTCATCGGACTTTAATAAATATTTTTTTTTAATAAACTTTAATAAATAAGCATGGTGATTAATGATCTAAATGGTTGCTAAGGGGATGGGAAATTGCAGTTTAGGGGCTTAAAGTGTTAAGGGAAGCCTTGTGATACTGTCCATAGCCAAAAATAGTGTATTTACTTCCGCATCTGTACATCGCGGAAATCGAGGGAACACTGTATTTATTTATTTGTTTGTTTGTTTGTTTGTTTGTATGCCGCCCCTCTCCGTAGACTCGGGGCGGCTAACAACAATGATAAAAACAGCATGTGACAATCCAATAATAAAACAACTAAAAATATGAAGGACTACAGCCAGTGCTGATATGTTTATATCAACCTCAGTGGTGGGATTCAATTTTAAAAACAAACAAACTACGGGTTCTGTGGGCATGGTCTGGTGGGAGTGGCATGGCACAAGAAGGATATTATAAAATCCCCATCCGCTCCCAATCAGCTGGCACCTGGGAGGCAGAGAAGAGGCTCCGTGGTGCAGTGGTTTGAGTGCAGTACTGCAAGCTACTTCTGCTGATTTCCGGCTGCCAGTAATTTGGCAGATCGAATCTCAGTAGGCTCAAGGTTGACTCAGCCAAGGTTGGTAAAATGATGACTCAGATGGTTGGGGCAATATGCTTACTCTCCGTAAACCACTTAGAGAGAGCTGTAAAACCCTGAAGTGCTATATACGGTAAGTCTAAATGGTATTATGTAGTCAGGCGGTAGGGAAAGCAAGTAGGACGCTTGGCTGCATAGCTAGAGGTATAACAAGCAGGAAGAGGGAGATTGTGATCCCGCTATATAGAGTGCTGGTAAGACCACATTTGGAATACTGTGTTCAGTTCTGGAGACCTCACCTACAAAAAAAGATATTGACAAAATTGAACGGGTCCAAAGACGGGCTACAAAAATGGTGGAAGGTCTTAAGCATAAAACGTACCAGGAAAGACTTCATGAATTCAATCTGTATAGTCTGGAGGACAGAAGGAAAAGGGGGGACATGATCGAAACATTTAAATATGTTAAAGGGTTCAATAAGGTCCAGGAGGGAAGTGTTTTTAATAGGAAAGTGAACATAAGAACAAGGGGACACAATCTGAAGTTAGTTGGGGGAAAGATCAAAAGCAACATGAGAAAATATTATTTTACTGAAAGAGTAGTAGATCCTTGGAACAAACTTCCAGCAGACGTGGTAGATAAATCCACAGTAACTGAATTTACACATGCCTAGGATAAACATATATCCATCCTAAGATAAAATACAGAAAATAGTATAAGGGCAGACTAGATGGACCATGAGGTCTTTTTCTGCCATCAGACTTCTATGTTTCTATTACTATAGTAATGCAGCCTTAGTTTGACCGTGGTGAGGGAATTATTTGTTTAGCAGAGTGAAGGCATTCGGGGAAAAACAACTGTTCTTGTGTCTAGTTGTCTTGGTGTACAGTGCTCTATAGTGGCAGATCAAATCTCAATAGGCCCAAGGTTGACTCAGCCTTCCATCCTTCCAAGGTCGGTTAAATGTGAACCCAGATTATTCAGGGCAATATGCTTACGCTCTGTAAACCACTTGGAGAGGGCTGTAAAACCCTGAAGTGGTATATAAGTCTAAATGGTATTATGCAGTCAGGCGGTAGGGAAAGCAAGTAGGATGCTTGGCTGCATAGCTAGAGGTATAACAAGCAGGGAGAGGGAGATTATTCCAAATGCTGGCTGTGGAATTCTGGGAGTTGAAGTCCAAATATCTTCAAGTTGCCAAGCTTGGGAAACACTGGACTAAGGTTGCTTCATCAAGTGGTATACCCTGCAGAGGTCAGCATGGCTCAGATTTCCTCAATCAAGGAAATGATTAATACCTGAAACAGGTATTAATCATTTCCTTGAATCCAGCCATGGATACCCTGTCCACGTAGGTCAAGGTGTGGCACGAGTTGAGTTTACAGTTGGCAGAGTTCTTGTCACGGAGAGCCTTAGCCACATCTCCAGTCTCATAGAAACATAGAAGACTGACGGCAGAAAAAGACCTCATGATCCATCTAGTCTGCCCTTATACTATTTTCTGTATTTTATCTTAGGATGGATATATGTTTATCCCAGGCTATGTTTAAATTCAGTTACTGTGGATTTACCAACCACGTCTACTGGAAGTTTGTTCCAAGCATCTACTACTCTTTCAGTAAAATAATATTTTCTCACGTTGCTTTTGATCTTTCTCCCAACTAACCTCAGATTGTGCCCCCTTGTTCTTGTGTTCACTTTCCTATTAGAAACACTTCCCTCCTGAACCTTATTTAACCCTTTGACATATTTAAATGTTTCGATCATGTCCCCCCTTTTCCTTCTGTCCTCCAGACTATACAGATTGAGTTCATGAAGTCTTTCCTGATACGTTTTATGCTTAGGACCTTCCACCATTCTTGTAGCCCGTCTTTGGACCCGTTCAATTTTGTCAATATCTTTTTGTAGGTGAGGTCTCCAGAACTGAACACAATATTCCAAATGTGGTCTCACCAGCGCTCTATATAGCGGGATCATAATCTCCCTCTTTCTGCTTGTTATACCTCTTGTCTCCACCTGCTCAAAAGAATCGAGAGGAACCAGGGCGTGACTCATGCAAGTAAACAATGTGGTATCCAATATTGAAAGAAAATGGCAAGGGTTTTATCTGCAAGGAATTTTGCACCTGTGACATGGGACCTGCAGACTTATCCATTCCCAGAAGCAAATAAGTGATAGTGCTTTGAACAGAGCTGCTGGATACACGTTTGCAGATAAGCAGTAGCACTTAGACTTATATACCACTTTGCCCCAGGTCAGCTCTGCTGCGCATGCATGCATGTCTCCCAGCCACACATGTGGGGCATATACAGGGGGGCCATACATGCATAAAGTAAAGTAAAGTAAAGTAAAGAAATAAAAATAAAATAAAATAAAATAAAATAAATATCGAATACATATATATATACAGTATATACCGGTTATCACCTCCCATTACATCTCTCTTGACTTGTCCCCATGGAAAGGGACCCCACACCATATTCACCCCTCAGAGCCTTCCATTGCTACCCCCTTCTTTTTTTACTTGGAGGAAAACGACCAGTTGTGTGGAAGAGATGTTGGCATATCCACTCCTACTGTTTTTGCCTGTTGCAATCATTACTACGTGTTTCGTGTTTTCCAGCCGCTGCCTACGCAGTCCTATATTGTAATTCTGGCTGGTGGGGATTTTCTCTGACATTTCCCCCTGACAAGCCTAACCATGCACAGGTGCCTTGTGCTGTACTCTGGAGAAGTTGAGAGCAGGTGTTGAAAGTGCTGACAAGATTTCTGCAGACGAATCTCGGTGGCTTGTTCGGTTTTGCCCTGCGGTCTAAGCTTAGTAAGCACAATAGTTTTTTCAGAGCTGGAGGAAAAGGAAGAGCGTGCAAAATAAATAAGCCAGGAAAAACTCACAGAAAGAGAACAAAGCAGAGGAAACAAATGTCAGGGCAGCTTCCATTGCCTCGGGAAAACAATTAAGCTGAGCCGGTCATACATTTGACTCTTTTTAGGAAATAATTTGGAATACAGAGACAGGATTGTGGTTGATCGTATCTTCTGGAGGAACATTGGCAAGCCAGAACGTTTGACCAAAGGTGTTATCAGTACTCCTGGTGTTGGGTCACAGAAGTGCTTTAAGTTAGTAAAACTTTTGGCTTTTATTGGGTGTGTGTGTGTGCGGCTTACAACCAAATGTGCATAAAAATACAATATAAAACCCCCTAAATATAGTACAAACAATACCTCTGGAACTGTTTTCTGCCACACGAATCCCAGCGGCCGATAAGGTCCCACAGAGTTGGCCTTCTCCGGGTCCCGTCGACTAAACAATGTTGTCTGGCAGGCCCCAGGGGAAGAGCCTTCTCTGTGGCGGCCCCAGCCCTCTGGAATCAACTCCCCACAGAGAGCAGAACTGCCCCCACCCTCCTTGTCTTTCGTAAATTGCTTAAGACCCACCTGTATCGCCAGGCATGGGGGAATTGAGATATCTCCCCAGGCTTATATAGTTTTATGTACGGTATGCTTGTGTTATATGGTTTTAAATGACTTTTTAGATGTTTTTTAAAAATATTAGATTTGTTACATTGTCACATTGTTATTATTATTGTTGTGAGCCGCCCCGAGTCTGCGGAGAGGGGCGGCATACAAATCTAATAAATAATAATAATAATAATAATAATAATAATAATAATAATAATAATAATAATTATTATTATTATTATTATTAAATCCCACAATTAACAATTAAAACAACTAAAAAACCCCCCATGCATATCTTTCCTGGTTGGATCCCGATGGGGTGCTGTTTGATCAACGACCCCAGGCTCGTTGGAAAAGCTAGGCCTTTATGGCTTTTTGTAAGGCCAATAGGGTGGGGGCAGTCTGGATCTCGGGAGGTAGCTGGTGCCAAAGAGATGGAGCAACCACAGAGAAGCCCTCCCCCACGGGCGTGGCACCAGGCACTGTTTAGCTGACAGGACCCGGAGAAGACCAAACCTTTAGGGCCTTATCGGTCATTGGGAGCTATGCAGTAGGAGTCTGTCTCGAAGACTTGCTGGTATCTTCCAGTTGTTTTTGGGGCAATCCCACAATTCCCATCTGTGCGATGTATAGCGTTGTACTATAGCAAAGCATTTTCCATAAACTTGCTTGATCTTCAGTGAATTGTATGAAATCTGGTCTGAATCCAAATGACTTTTCCACATTTATGAACAGATCTATTGACATGCGAACAAATAATTAAACTCTCTCTTATTTTTTTCTCCCTCCCTTTCAATGACACTGTGTTTAGATGGACTTAGCTTTTTATAAAAATTGACTAAATGCATTCATTTCTGCATGGAACTTTTCTGTGATTTTTTTGGGGTTTTTTGATGACCTTTTTAAAAAGACATATTATGTGTATTTTACCACCACTTTCTGTGCTAGGTTCAGACCTGTATCTTAGACCTCTACTTGTGAAGCATCTAGCAGAAAAAAACAATTGCTGCCAACCTGCCTTCCATTGAAGATCTGTATACTGCACGAGTCAAAAAGAGGGCGGTGAAAATATTTACTGACCCCTCGCATCCTGGACATAAACTGTTTCAACTCCTACCCTCAAAACCCGTCGCTGCAGAGCACTGCACACCAAAACAACTAGACACAAGAACAGTTTTTTCCCAAACGCCATCACCCTACTAAACAAATAATTCCCTCAACACTGTCAGACTATTACTAAGTCTGCACTTCTATTTCTACTAGTTTTTCTCATCATTCCTATCATCCTTTTCCTCCCACTTAGGACTGTATGACTGTAACTTGTTGTATCCTAAGATTTTTATTAATATTGATTGTTTCTTCATTGCTTATTTGACCCCTATGACAATCATTAAGTGTTGTACCACATGATTCTTGACAAATGTAGCTTTTTCTTTTATGCACACTGAGAGCATATGCACCAAGACAAATTCCAGGTGTGTCCAATCACACTTGGCCAATAAAGAATTCCATTCCATTCTATTCTATTCCATTCCATTCTATTCTATTCTATTCTTATGTTGAAGTTTATGAGAAAAATCCTATCATGATGAGCAATTAGCATTTATTTTATGGGCATCCACGTAACATCTGTCCCAAATCTTGTCCCCATCTCATTTTTTCCCTCTTACTTCCCAGCTTCGGGACTTTTTCACAATCAAAGCTCTGCCTTTCCTTTGCAGAGAAATCTGAAAAGCATTTCATTATAGCAATTTCATTACGGATATAAATACATGAGATTTAAGTTGCCCTTTTCCCCTCTGTTATTTTGAGTGAAACGATCTGTGGGGGGAAGTCTAATTATTTCCTGTCTTCTGATGAATGTTTTAAAAAAAACCAAGCTCTAGGAAATGGCAGTTGGAAACACTTGGGGAACAGAAGAAATCAAAGTTTAAAAAAAACCAAGAAAAAAGGCTTATGCAATCAGATAATGCAACATGTCAACAGGGCCTAGCTGCTTAGCATCCCTAGTTGGATCAAGGGAAGTCTTTATGCAGAGAGTAGCAGGGAAAATGAACTTTTAGAATAGAATAGAATAGAATTCTTTATGGGCCAAGTGTGATTGGACACACAAGGAATTTGTCTTGGTGCATTTGCTCTCAGTGTACATAAAAGAAAAAGATACATTTGTCAAGAATTATGAAGTACAACACTTAATGATTGTTATAGGGGTCAAATAAGCAACGAAGAAACAATCAATATTAATAAAAATCTTAGGATACAAGCAACAAGTTACAGTCATACAGTCCTAAATTGGAGGAAAAGGATGATAGGAATGATGAGAAAAATCTAGTAGAAATAGAAGTGCAGACTTAGACATTATTCTAAACAAACACTTCTTCTCATAACCCATATAAATACGGCAACTAGAATAGCGATAGCGCAAATGTGGAAAAAAGAACAGATCCCAACAGAAAATTTAATAATAGATAAAGTATATACATGTGTAGAAATGGATGAAATTACAAATTCAATTAAGGGAAATAAAATTAATGAACCGAAACGAACATGGTACAAATGGCATGAATGGATTCAAAAGAGAACCTAAAAATAATACAGTAGAACCCCGACTTACGAGACTAATTGGTTCCGGAAGGAGGCTCGTAAGTCGGAACGCTCGTATGACGAAACATTGTTTCCCATAGGAAACAATGTAAAGTCAATTAATCCGTGCAACAACAAAAAAACCCGCTGCCGCCGAACGCGGAAGTTAGCGTTCAGAGACAGCTGCGAAGCAGCGCGCGTGTTTTAAAACGTGGCAGCCGGCCTGGGGGGCTCGGGGGGAAGCCCCCGAGCCCCCCAGGCTGGCTGCAACCTTTTAAAACACGCGCGCCGCTTCGCAGCTCTCTGCTGAATCCGGAACGCTAACTTCCGCGTTTGGATTCAGCAGACAGCTGCGAAGCAGCGCGCGTGTTTTAAAACGTGGCAGCCGGCCTGGGGGGCTCGGGGGGAAGCCCCCGAGCCCCCCAGGCCGGCTGTGACGTTTTAAAACACGCGCGCTGCTTCGCAGCTCTCTGCTGAATCCAGAACGCTAACTTCCGCGTTCGGATTCAGCAGACAGCTGCGAAGCAGCGCGCGTGTTTTAAAACGTGGCAGCCGGCCTGGGGGGCTCGGGGGGAAGGCTTCCCCCCGAGCCCCCCAGGCCGGCTGCCACGTTTTAAAACACGCGCGCTGCTTCGCAGCTGTCTGCTGAATCCGAACGCGGAAGTTAGCGTTCCGGATTCAGCAGAGAGCTGCGAAGCGGCGCGCGTGTTTTAAAAGGTTGCAGCCGGCCTGGGGGGCTTGCCAGCACCCCCCCGAGCCCCCCAGGCCGGCTGCAACCTTTTAAAACACGCGGGATACGAGCGCCAAGGAGCTGTCTCCTGAAGCCGAAAGCGGAAGTTAGTGTTCGGCTTCAGGAGACAGCTCCTTGGCGCTCATATCCCGAATGTGAGCTCGGGAGGCGAACAAAAATGTCGCTCCCCTCCCAGCTCTTATCTCGAGTAGCTCGTAAGTAGAGCTGCTCGTATGTCGAGGTTCCACTGTACAATAAAAAGTATCAGTACAAACAAAACAAATAATATATTCCTTGCAAATGTCATTCTTTTTTATTACTATATGGAAAAAGTAACATATTAATGAAACAAATAAATAAATGTACAATGTGTAATATTGAATGTAAGATGCAAAAGGATTAAGGATACACACAAAAGGTAACAAAGCTGGATTATGATCTGTAAAAAAATGATTAAACTATGTGATAAATACTTGTGAAAACAATAAAGAAACTGAAAAAAAGAAGAAGTGCAGACTTAGTAAAAAGTCTGACAGTGTTGAGGGAATTATTTTTTTAGCAGAGTGATGGCGTTTGGGAAAAAACTGTTCTTGTGTCTAATTGTCTTGGTGTGCAGTGCTCTGTAGCGACGTTTTGAGGGTAGGAGTTGAAACAATTTGTGTCCAGGATGCAAGGGGTCAGTAAATATTTTCACCGCCCTCTTTTTGACTCATGCAGTATACAGGTCCTCAATGGAAGGTAGGTTGGCCGCAATTGTTTTTTTCTGCAGTTCTTTTAAAAAAGAAAACACAAAGCCTCTATCTAGATATGAAGAAAATAGGAAAAATCTTCCTTCTGGACTGAAGCGGTGGAATTGGATTTAAGAGACAAAAGAAATTACTTCCAAGTCAAATATATCCGTTTTGAACAGCTACAGGAAATTATTGTTTGCTCCCCATCCTGGAGCAGCCTCTGTTCAGTGTTGGTTCTGAATTCGAGATAATCATGGTGACAAAGGGAAACAGACTTGCTCTTCGTAATCTCACCAATGGATGTTGCACCATGAGAAACGGATGACCTGAAAGATGCAACATGTGCCGTAGTGATAGAAGGATGTTTTCCATTCTCTACTTACAGCTCTCGTGTTGTTGTTGTTTTCCCCATTGGGTGGCCTCAGGGACCTTTCTTGCCTATGAGTTGATTGCCTGACATTTTGAGCAAGAACATTGATGGTAAACCTGTGATAGTAATGATGGTAAACCTGTGGCACGGGTGCCACAGGTGGCATGCGGAGCCATATCTGCTGGCACGTGAGCTGTTGCCCTAGCTTAGCTCCGGCGTGCATGTGTGTGGTGGCCGGCTGATTTTTGGCTCACAAAGAGGCTCTGGAGCGCATATTTGGCTTCCAGAGAGCCTCCAGGGGGATGTGGAGGGCATTTCTATCCTCCCCGGTGTTCTGTCGGGCTCTCTGGTAGAATCCTTCCAAAAATCCACAGTTACAAATTTCAGACACACACACGTTTGAAAATTCAAAACAATGTTCTTTATACCGAAAATGCAAATAAACGAAGCACTCTTTTTTGTATAGCAAAGAGCACTCGTCTCCAAACAAACTGGTAATTTGTACAAGTCCCTTATCAGTTCTGTGATACTTAGCTTGCAGCTGTGAGGCAATTCACAGTCCTTTTGCTCTGGTTTAGTTTCAAAGCGGGGAAAAGTCAGCACACAAAGGTCGAAGTCAGCAAGGCAGGCACGAAACACAACGATCAGATAATCCTCCACAATGGCTAAACCCACAGGCTGCTATTTATAGCAGCCTCACTAATCACCACAGCCCCACCCAACCACAGGTGGCCTCATTTTCTTTGATAATAATCTCTCAGTTGTTGTTGCCTATGCATCGCTCTCCGCATGCGTGGCTGTATCATTAACTCTTGTTCCGAATCCAAGGAGGAGCTAGATAATTGATCTCCTTCTGAGCTGTCTGCCACACTCTCCTCCTCCACGTCACTCATGTCTTCTTGGTCAGAGGAGCCTTCATCAGCAGATTCCACCGGGGCAAAACGGGCCTGCAGCATGTGGATGTCTCCCCCACATCCACAGTCCTTGGGGCAGGAGCAGGGCAAGAGCTAACCACAACACCCGGGCTCCAGGGAAGCCTTCGGTGCCTGGGGAGGGTGAAATTTATTTTATTATTTATTTATTATTTGGATTTGTATGCCGCCCCTCTCCGAAGACTCGGGGCGGCACAACTAGAACTTGGAAAACAGACAGTTTCTGGCCTCTAGAGGACCTCTGGGGGACTGGGGGAAAGCTGTTTTCACCCTCCCCAAGCATTGAATTATGGGTGTGGGCAATCACACATGTGCGATAGCGCACGTACACGTTCTTTCGGCATCCGAGGGAAGAAAGGTTCACCATCACTGATATAGTAGCTCTATTTTTTCCTCTTTTTTTGACTCATGGATAAACTTCTTGTTCCTGTCCTTTCTGTATTTTTCTGCAATTTTGAGAGACTTTTGTTTGGGTTCCTTAAGATCTGGGTGGATGAGAGAGCATTGCCCTACACGAAGGAAGGTGCTGAGTCTTTTTTAGATCATCTCAACAACATCATCAGATACATAGAAACATAGAAGTCTGACGGCAGAAAAAGACCTCATGGTCCATCTAGTCTGCCCTTATACTATTTTCTGTATTTTATCTTAGGATGGATCTATGTTTATCCCAGGCATGTTTAAATTCAGTTACTGTGGATTTATCTACCACGTCTGCTGGAAGTTTGTTCCAAGGATCTACTACTCTTTCAGTAAAATAATATTTTCTCATGTTGCTTTTGATCTTTCCCCCAACTAACTTCAGATTGTTTCCCCTTGTTCTTGTGTTTACTTTCCTATTAAAAACACTTCCCTCCTGGACCTTATTTAACCCTTTAACATATTTAAATGTTTCGATCATGTCCCCCCTTTTCCTTCTGTCCTCCAGACTATACAGATTGAGTTCATTAAGTCTTTCCTGATACGTGCTTATGTAAACCGTGCTTACATTTCTCTGAACTAATATAATACTCATATCAAAGGACCTAAGTGCCAAAATCCACTGCAACAACATTGCCAAAAAGGCTTCAAGAGTTGTTAACCTAGTCCTACCTAGCTCTAGTAATCTCACACTAATAACCAACAAAACTTTCGCCAGACCAATCCTTGAATACAGCTCATCTGTCTGGAACCCACACCGCATTTTGGACATAAACACTTTAGAAAATGTCCAGAGATACTTTACTAGAAGATCCCTCCACTCCTCCACTTGCAACAGTATACCCTACACCACTAGACTTACAACCCTAGGTTTAGAAAGCTTAGGTTTAGGTTTAGGTTTATTGGATTTATATGCCGCCCCTCTCCGCAAACTCGGGGCGGCTCACAACAATAATAAAAAACAGTACAGTACACAATACCAAATCCAATGCCCACCCATCCAGTTCCAATTGAAATTAATAATCTCATAAAAACAGTATATATAAAAAACAGGCACACAGTCAATCAATCAACAAAACAACATGGGCAAGGGGGAGGTGTTTTAGTTCCCCCATGCCTGACGGCCAAGGTGGGTCTTAAGGAGTTTACGAAAGGCAGGGAGGGTGGGGGCAATCCTAATCTCAGGGGGGAGCTGGTTCCAGAGGGTCGGGGCCCCCACAGAGAAGGCTCTTCCCCTGGGTCCCGCCAGACGACATTGTTTAATTGACGGGACCCGGAGAAGGCCGACTCTGTGGGACCTAACCGGTCGCTGGGATTCGTGCAGCAGGAGGCGGTCCCGAAGATATTCTGGTCCGGTGCCATGAAGGGCTTTATAGGTCATAACCAACACTTTGAATTGTGACCGGAAACTGATTGGCAACCAATGCAGACTGCGGAGTGTTGGAGTGATATGGGCATACTTGGAGAAGCCCATAATTGCTCTCGCAGCTGCATTCTGCACGATCTGAAGTTTCCGAACACTTTTCAAAGGTAGCCCCATGTAGAGAGCGTTACAGTAGTCGAGCCTCGAGGTGATGAGGGCATGAGTGACTGTGAGCAATGACTCCCGGTCCAAATAGGGCCGCAACTGGCGCACCAGGCGAACCTGGGCAAACGCCCCCCTCGCCACAGCTGAAAGGTGTTTTTCTAATGTGAGCTGTGGATCGAGGAGGACGCCCAAGTTGCGGACCCTCTCTGAGGGGGTCAATAATTCCCCCCCCCAGGGTAATGGACGGACAGATAGAATTGTCCTTGGGAGGCAAAACCCACAGCCACTCCGTCTTGTCTGGGTTGAGTTTGAGCTTAGAACTATGTTGCCTTAAATACAACCTAAGCATAGCCCATAAAACCATCTGCTATAACGTCCTTCTTGTCACCAACTACTTCAGCTTCAACCACAATAATACATGAGCATACAACAGATACAAACTTAAAGTAAACCACTCCAAACTCAACTGCAGGAAATATGACTTTAGTAACCGAGTAGTTAATGCATGGAACTCACTACCTGACTCCGTAGTTGCATCACCTAACCCCCCAAACTTTACCCATAGACTATCCACTTTTGACCTCTCCCGGTTCCTAAGAGGTCAGTAAGGGGCATGTATAAGTGCAACAGCGTGCCTACTGTCCCCTGTCCTAATGTTTCTTTCTTACTAGTATCATGTATATAAACATTGTTATATCTTCGTATACAGTGTTCCCTCGATTTTCATGGGGTCGAACTTCGCGAAAAGTCTATACCACAGTTTTTCAAAAATATTAATTAAAAAATACTTTGCGGGTTTTTTCCCTATACCACGGTTTTTCCCGCCCGATGACGTCATATGTCATCGCCAAACTTTCATCTGACTTTAATAAATATTTTTTAAAATAAACTTTAATAAATAAACATGGTGAGTAATGATCTAAATGGTTGCTAAGGGAATGGGAAATTGCACTTTAGGGGTTTAATATCCTAAGATTTTTATTAATATTGCTTCTTCATTGCTCATTTGACCCCTATGACAATCATTAAGTGTTGTACCACATGATTCTTGACAAATGTATATTTTATTTTATGTACGTTGAGAGCATATGCACCAAGACAAATTCCTTGTGTGTCCAATCACACTTGGCCAATAAAAATTCTATTCTATTCTATTCTATTCTAAAGTGTTAAGGGAAGGCTTGTGATACTGTTCATAGCCAAAAAATAGTGTATTTACTTCCGCATCTCTACTTCGCGGAAATTCGACTTTCGCGGGCAGTCTCGGAACGCATCCCCCGCGAAAATCGAGGGAACACTGTATACTACCAATATGTACTTGGCAAAATAAGTAAAATAAAATAAAATAAATTAACTCCAGAGCAGCATTACATGGAAGCCAAGGACTTAAAAAGGCTAGATCTCAGGTTACGTGGATAGTTTTACTCATACAAATCCACCTGTTCTTCAGGGTTCAACCTGAATGTGTGGAGCTCAGGGAGAGAAAAGAATGAATCAGTAGAATTCCTGAAATGGGCTAATTTGGGGAACCGTCTCACTTAAAATGGACAGAATAACATAGTTTACATGTTTCAAGGCCTTCCAGATTTCCCGCCCCCGAATCTCAATCTGTTGAGTCGAGTAAAAATTAAGTACCGTATGCAGAATTGCGTGCTTTGCTTTATTTTTATTTGTAAATGTAGTTTCACATGGGGAGTAAGACAAAACCTGAGCTTTTACAAATGAGTTCTCAATTTTTTTGCAAGCCTTTTTATATTTACCGAGATGACACACTTCCTACATCTACCATTCAACAGATGGTGGCATTAAGCCAATTTTGTTTTCATTTGGCAGCCGCCAAAAACTGAAATTCAGGGATACAGCTGGTACTTCTTAGAACTATTAAAACTACTAAAGAATCATGAATGGGCGTCTTAGTGTAGGAATATTATTTAGTTGAAAAATCACAACTCTACGTTTCTAAACATATTACTTCTGGCTGTCGTTAATGTGATCTCAAAAAAAGAACACACACATTGTGTGTTTGATTGTATAGTACATTGGGTTTATTATGGTTTTACTGCTCTTTATTAAGTAATATTTGACTTTTGTTATATTGTGTTCTGTCGGGCTGTCTGGTAGACTCCTCCCAAAAATTTACAGGTACAAATTTCAGACACACACAGGCCGCCGAGAAGCGCCCGGCTGTTTCAGAAGGTTACAGCTGGGCGGCGCTGCTCAGTGAAGCGCTGACCGGACGTCTTCGTGATGTCAAAGCTCCCCCCATGGAATTCCCTATTGGGATTCCCCACCTCCTTTCCAGCCTCCAGATCGGCCGAAAACGTCGCCGCCGATCGCAAAAACGGCGCTCCACCGAGCGACGCCCCCCGGCTGTAACCTTCTGAAACAGCCGGGGGTCTTCTCGGTGTTCTCCGGAACCTGAACCTGAACGTCCGGGTTCGGTGTTCAGGAGAACGCCGAGAAGACCCCCGGCTGTTTCAGAAGGTGACAGCCGGGCGGCGGCACTTCTTAGCGGCCTCCCAAACCTGAAAAGTTCGGGAGAACACCGAGAAGCCCCCTGGCTGTTTTAAAAGGTGACAGCCGGGCGGCGACGCCCAGCGGAGCGCCATTTTGCAATTTTTTTTCTTTTTGCACGCATTAATCGCTTTTACATTGTTTCCTATGGGAAACAATGTTTCATCTTACGAACTTTTCCCCTTACGAAACTATTTCCGGAACCAATTAAGTTCGTAAGATGAGGTATTACTGTATAGATAACAAACCTTTAAGAGACACTTTGGAAAAATATTTAACAGGGATGAAAAGAAAGGAGGAGAGAGACAGAGATAATGAGACAAACGTAAGTCTCCTGAAAGCTAAGATGAGGAAATAGGACGAAGCATAAGTAGCACTTGGCTTCACTGTGACTACGGTGGAAGACGAGGAAAGACCGGTATATTTACTGTGTTTAAAAAGATTGGCAGTGGACAGCATGAAGCCAAATAAATTAAGACATCGCTTAAATACATAACACCCCAATCACGCTGATAAGCCGCTTGAGTTTTTTCAGCAAAAATGTGCCAAATATTGTAAACAATCAGCCCGGCGGAGAGTTGGGGGGGGGGGCGCAAAATCTTTACTTCTTCATGGGGGGAAGCGTAACAGAAAATAATTGAGAAACACATAGAAACATAGAAGACTGACGGCAGAAAAAGACCTCATGGTCCATCTAGTCTGCCCTTATACCATTTCCTGTATTTTATCTTACAATGGTTATATGTTTATCCCAGGCATGTTTAAATTCAGTTACTGTGGATTTACCAACCACGTCGGCTGGAAGTTTGTTCCAAGGATCTACTACTCTTTCAGTAAAATAATATTTTCTCATGTTGCTTTTGATCTTTCCCCCAGCTAACTTCAGATTGTGTCTCCAACCCAAGTCATGAGACTTGACAATATCTCACAGGGATCCTTATAGCATGTTGCTGGGTAACTCTTGGTAGGAGGATACCCAGGATCCAGCGAGGGAGAAAATTAGACAAATTAGACAAATGGTGAACGGTTGAGAGATTTTATGTGTGTATAATTAGGTTCCCATCTGTATATTATATGGTTCAGTGGAGGGACATTTATGTCAAAATTGCACTTTTATGGGGTTTAGGGGGAAAGACTGTTTCCTAGGAAGCTGTGTTTTGTTAGCATGAGTTGCAGCTGTGTCTTTGTTTGGCTCTGTCTACATATGGGTACATCAGGGGTGGGTTCTATTGGGTATTGATTATTAATTTGCAGGGTTTGTACTATTTACTTTGCAGCGGATATAGCGCTGCAAAGTAAATAACGGCTGGCAGAGTAAACACACGTGGCTGACAATCCCCCTTTGTTTAGTAGTAAATAATCACTCCTTGCATAAGAGGGGAAGTTCAAAATTTTACTCACAGTTTAGTTGATTTGCTTCAATATCATGCATTACAGGATGTAATGTAGTAAGGCTTACATTTCAGACTGTTTCAATAGTTATTAGATGCTACCTTGTATGAGGATGGCATTGGATTGAACATCTCACACATGTGCTCTCAGCCAAGAACATGGAGTCAGCAGAACAAGTAGTGAGGAGAGAAAGGGGAGGGGTCATTTGATCTGCAGTGGTATATATAGAATGCGGAATACAGCCGCGTGAGCGGTCATTCCCAGATACACCCATGTTTTTCCATCACTCCACGGACTGCACTGGTTGCCAATTGGTATCTGGACACAATTCAAAGTGTTGGTGATGACCTATAAAGCCCTACATGGCATCGGACCATATTACTTATGGGACCGTCTTCTGCTGCATGAATCCCAGCGACCGGTTAGGTCCCACAGGGTTGGCTTTCTCCGGGTCCCATCGGCCAGACAATGCTGTCTGGTAGGGCCCAGGGGAAGAACCTTCTCTGTGGTGGCCCCAGACTTCTGGAATCAACTCCCTCCAGAGATTTGCACTGGCCCCACCCTCCTCACCTTTCACAAGAGTCTCAAGACTCATTTATGTTGCCAGGCATGGGGCAGTTAGACCAAGCCCTCTTCCCCTGTTTATGCGATGTAATGTGTGGTTGTGAATGAGTTGGCCGATTGATTTTAATATATGTGGGATTTTAGTAGTAATTTTAATTAATTAGATTTGTTGTGTTGTTTTTTTGTATTCTGTGAGCCGCCCCGAGTCTTTGGAGAAGGGCGGCATACAAATCTAATAAATAACAACAACAACAACAACAATATAGGCTAGCAGAGCACATGCTCCCCTTGGGTCATCAAAAAGTGACTCACCAGTGGAGGGGGAGTGTGTTTATATTTGTCTCCTCTTCCACTATGTCATAGAGGCCTGTTCTACAAAACCGAACCAGTAGTAACCTGCTGGTAATGTCAGTGTTTTGCCGCTTGAAAGAGAGCCCACTTGCCCGTCCCTGGGTTTATACTGACCTTTATTCCTTCCAAAGCCCAGCTGATCAGCTGATCAACTCCTCAGCTGTGTTTCGGGCTGATTTTAAGCTACTGAGCATGCGCCAAAGCAAAATTGCAGATGGGAACATAAGAACCTAAGAAGAGCCATGCTGAATCAGGCCAAAGCCCATTGAGTCCAGCATTCTGTGTCACACAGTGGCCCACCAATTGTCCTTGGGGATCTTGTGCAGAAAGAGAAGGCAAAACCCTCCCTTTCCCTTGACCCCCAACAAGTGGTACTCAAGGGAATCCTGCCTGCCTCAACCAACATAGAATGCACACAGGCGCATCAAGTGTGCACTTCCGTCACATTGCGAACCGGTGGGGAAAGTAGGTAGAACCCAACCCTGGTGTACATGTGTTGGGCGTGTGCATGCATGTGCTTGTGCCATTAAGAACGATGTAACAATGTATGATTAACGTGATAGATCTATAATACACCAAAAATGAAATTGTAACAATGCTAAACGATAGGAATAACTGCATGAAATATTCTTTGAAAAGGGAAAAAAGATATAAATAAGAACTTGACAACCAAGAGAAAAAGGGAGCTTTCTCTCCTTATTTTTAGCCAAGTGAATTCTTGTATGTTTTTGTACTTTTTCTTTTCTTTTCTTTTTCTTTCTTCTTCTTTTTTTGTGGTAGCCATGCTGTTTTCTTTGATCCATATGCACATTTGTAAATCTTATTTATTTTGCTTTTAACTAATAAAAATATTTTTTAAAAAAAATAGAGAATAACAATGTTCTTCCGGGCTCTCTGATAGGAGCCTCCCAAAAATTCAAGGATACAAATTTCAGACACACACCCACGTTTGAAAATTCAAAACAATGTTCTTTATCACAAAAGTCAAAATAAACTAAGCACTCTTTTTGTATTGCAAAGAGCACTCTTCCCAAAACAACCAGGTACTCTGTACAATTTCTCTTAAGCAGTCATTAAGTACTTAGTCAGCAGCTGTGGAGAAACTTCACACCCCTTCTTCTTCCAACGAAGGGAGACACACACACACACACACACTGCTCTGCTTTGGTTTCAAAGGCGTGAAAAAGCAACAAAGTCCAGCACACAAGATTCCTGATGAAACTGCAACAGATATTCTTCCACAATGGCCAAACCCACATGCTGCTATTTATAGCAGCAGCCCTAATTACTGGAGCCCCACACAAACACAAGTGGCCTCCCTTATTTCCTATAATATGTTCTTACTTGGTCTCTTCTACGCATAATTCTGTGCTTGGTGGGTCCAAAATGTCATCATCTGAAGCTATAGAAGATAAGGAAGATTGACTGCCTTGGCTGTGTGCCCAGCCCTCCTCTGCCGAGTCACTCCCACCTTCTTCGTCCGAGGAAACTAAACTCTGAACTGTCTCTGTCCGCAATAACACAGGCCTGTGACATGTTAAAGTTTCCCCTGCATCCACCTCCCCATTCCCTGGGGCAGGAGCTGGGCCAGAGCCAACCACAACAAACAAGAACACCTCTGAAGACCTGTTTTGGTATTTAATGTCTACCCCTACATTTCACATTTACCTAACAATAAGTCACTTTTGAGTTTCAGGGATTATTACTCATCAATAGAATAGAATAGAATAGAATTTTATTGGCCAAGTGTGATTGGACACACAAGGAATTTGTCTTGGTGCATATGCTCTCAGAGTACATAAAATAAAATATACATTTGTCAAGAATCATGTGGTACGACACTTAATGATTGTCATAGGGGTCAGATAAGCAATGAAGAAGCAATATTAATAAAAATCTTAGGATATAAGCAACAAGTTACAGTCATGCAGTCAACATGGGAGGAAATGGGTGATAGGAATGATGAGAAAAACTAGTAGAATAGAAGTGCAGATTTAGTAGAAAGTCTGACAGTGTTGAGCATAGAAAATTTCACAGTAATGTTCTTTAATTAGTATGGAGTGCTAAATATGGCATTTTATTAATCCAGTTGCCTCGCTTGCGCTATGTGAACAAAGCATTTCTCAGTTTGGAAAGGAGTTGAAAAACCCAGCCTGTTCTAGATCCTACAAACCTACCTGGCCAGTTTAAACGATTTGTACTTCTGTCCAATGAATTTAAACAACAAACAAGGACCTTCAAGGGTAACTTCACCTCTGAAGAACGCAGGACATGAAATACTTGAAGGCATATTTATCAGCAGGAAAATACTGCCTTTAACCACAAATTGCTGGCTTGTTTGGTGCTTCCTGCATTCAAGGACATGTTTTAGGAATAAAGATATCATGAGTTTGCTGTACTGGGCAAGCCAGAATCTTGAAAACTAAGGGAGCTTGGCATTCTATTGTGTTTTATTATTTCCAACCAGACTTGTAAAATAAATACCTCAAGCACAAGTTGTGCAAACTAAAGATTATGCCAAGGGAGTGCAATGTTGACATAGTCCATATACACGAGGGAATTCTTTCTTTCTTTGTTTGATTTGTTTGGTTATGGGCCATCAAGAGGCAAATTTTTTTCCAGGAGGAATCTATGCCCAACCTAAGTCTTTCAGGTGGACCAAACACTGCTGTAAATGAGTCCATTCTCCCTGCTGCTGTTGGTTCTTTCGATCTCTATCCTACCACTTTTCTTAGCTCTTTAGAGACGCCTTTAATTCTAAGTCTTTGCATAATGTTTTCAAAATAGGACTGTTTGAGCCTACTGCAATTGTCTGTGCCGCAAATGAGAATTCTGGATTAATTTCTTCAATGTTTGTTTTCTTCGCTATTGTATAATTTACTAAGGTTTACATACTTCTACCAGTGCAGTGTGGGATGCGGTGTCTCAGTGGCTAAGATGCTGAGCAAATCGATCAGAAAGATCAGCAGTGCAGCAGTTCGAATCCCTAGTGCTACGTAATGGAATGAGCTCCTGTTAGTTGTCTCTACTTTCTTTCTTTCTTTCTTTCTTTCTTTCTTTCTTTCTCTTTCTTTCTCTTTCTTTCTCTCTTTCTTTCTTCATTCATTCATTCATTTGTCCAATACACAAATACATAGGAAGAAAAATAGACATGTAGTAATATATATAATGAATCTTATAATGAATCTTCTGTGATCAGCAACAAATTAATTGGATCTCCTCAGAAAGATTATCATGTTACTTGGAGAAATGGTATTTGTAGATGTTTCCCTTTTGAAAATTTTTAAGCCAGGCTGGGTTCCCAACCTTGTACGACAGATTTACAGTTTGAAATTATTTGTGGTTTCTCTGTTTAGCCCAGCCCCGTAATTTCTTCTTGCCCTGGATAGAGAGATGACAAACTAAATGGCTGTAATTTTCTGATTTAATGTGCTATTATGGGAACTCCGAGGCCTGCTGGGTTTCTATTCCAGAATGTTTACAACCTTATTTAGCAAATGATTTTTAATTACTCGAGAAAAGAGTACATTTTGATTTGAATGAGAGCCAACAGCCTTGGCCTTGTGCCCAGGAACTGAGCCATAAAATTCTCTTTGACTGTTACCAGTCATGCAAGTAACAAATGAGATTTTAGGTCAATCCTCATTATTTTCAGTTCAGCGTGATAACTGTAGCTAGATTATTGTGCGCACAAAGATGGAAACCGTTCCGTACTGATGTGTGGAGTAAATTTGCATAGCCTCTGCTGATTGGCTGATCTAGCGGCGGCAGAAATAAACGGCTGTCAATGGCCAGAAGGCTTCAGGGAAGCCCTTGAAAGCGGCTTCCCTGCAGCCTGCCGGCAGTCCGTATTAGTTCTGGTTAGGGTGGATTCCTATTACCACTGTTACTGGTGCACTGCATGCGCAGCTTCAGTTATCTTGTGTGCGCATGGTTCCCAGCGTGTTTTTGCTTCTGTGCATGTGCAGGAAACAAAATCTTGTGAGGAGACGCATGTGTGCATGAGATTTTGGTTCTGGGGGTTTTTTTTGCTTCCATGCATGCGCAGAAGCAAAAAATTGCTGAAATCCCTTGTGCATGTGCATTCCCTTGCCAGGTTTTGCTTCCTGTGAATGTGCAGAAGCAAAAACATGCTGGGGCACATATGTGCGCATGCAAGATAAATGAAACTGCGCACACAGCGCAACTTTCACTACTGGTGCAGCGTCCTCATCCATACCAGTAGCAACCCAATACTGTTTCTAGCTAATAGACAGATATAGGAATGGCTGAACCGTTCCTACATCTCAACTCTTCATTCCTGTGCAAATCTAACAAAGATTCAGCATTACCCACAATGTGGCGGCACCGGCTCTCTGGAACCAACTCCCTCCGGAGATTAGAACTGCCCCTACTCTTCCTGCCTTCCAAAAACTCCTTAAGACCCACCTTTGCCGTCAGGCATGGGGAAACTAAACATCTCCCCTGGGCACGTTAAATTTATATATGGTATGTTTGTGTGTGTGTTTGCTATTACATGGGGTTTTCTTAAATCGTTAAATATTTTAATTAATTGGATTGTTGTGACTGTTTTACTTGTTGTGAGCCGCCCCGAGTCTTCGGAGAGGGGCGGCATACAAGTCCAACTAATAAATAAATAAATAAATAAATAAATAAATGTAGGAATGGATAAATGGTTGGTGAAAAAGACAGAACTTAGATGAGGAGCTAATTTTTTTTTTTTGTTGTTGTTCAAATAAAGGACAATATGTTTATTGCTGACTGGAAAGTCCTTATATATGTATGTGTGAGTGTAAAACAGAATCTGATTCTATGATTTATGGTTTATTTATTTTATTTAAAATAAATTTTAAATAGTTGTAATGATTAGACAGGCTGGATTATAGAAAGAAGAGAGTTATACTGTAACCATAGATTAAAAGGTAATGTGATAGTTATAATTATATAATTATAATGCAGTCAACTAAATTGGAAGCTACTTCTTTATATCTTCCTTTTCTTTTCTTTTCTTTTCTGCTTTTTGACTCTTTTACTCCTTTACTCCACCCTACCCCGCTTTCTTGCACTTTTAGCTTTCTCTCTCTCTCTCTCTCTTTCTCTCTCTATCTCTTTCTTTCTTTCTTTCTTTCTTTCTTTTGCTTAAATTAATTGATCAGATTTTATCTTCCTTTTTTAAAAATGCATTGTTAAAAGGCTTTTTTATATTCATTCTGCAGTTCAGCTTCTCTGGCCTGATAACTAGATGCACATTGCTAAAACCTATCAAAAAGAAAGCTTTTTCCAGAACTTCTGCGCTCTTTATCTGTAACCTGGTTTAAATAAGAAGGTGGCTACTTTTAAAAGATTGACAGTCAAAAGTTAGAGAGGCAGTTTGGTGCAGTAGTTAAGGCATCAGGCTAGAAATTGGGAGGCCGTGATTCTAGTTCTACCTTAGGCACAAATCCAGGTGGGTGACCTGGGGCCAGTCACACTCTCTCAGCCCTAGAAAAAATGCAGTGACAAACCACTTCTGAAATCTTGCCAAGAAAACTGAACGACCTGACTAAGCATTTTCCAGGACTCAAAGACTGACTTGATGACATACTGCCATCCCAAAAATTAAGAAAGGGCTAAATTGGAAACCTCATAGGTCAGTGATGGCAAATGTTTTCCTCGTGTGCCCAAAGAGCGTGTGTGCACACTATTGTGTATGTGCGAGTACCCACATCCATAATTCAATGCCTGGGGAGGGAGAAAACAGTTTTCCCCATCCCCTGGAGGCCCTCTGGAGGCCGGAAATGGCCTGTTTCCCAACTTCTGGTGGGCCCAGTAGATTCGTGTTTTACCCTCCCGAGGCTCCCTGGAGCTGGGGGAGAGTACAAATGCTCTCCCCCATCCCCCAAAGGCTCTCTGGAAGCCAAAAACGCCCTCTCAGAGTCTCTGTGCAAGCCAAAAATCAGCTGGCTGGCACACATATGCATGTTGGAGCTAAGCTAGGGCAACAGCTCGCGTGCCAGCAGATATGGCTATGCGTGCCACCCATGGCACCCATGCCATAGGTTCGCCATCACTGCCATAGGCAGTCCTACAACAGCAGACTACTTACCATGGAGGGGCTGGACCTTCGGAAATTCAGCTTGGGGTCATAAGTAGCCCCAATGGTTGCTAAGCAACCAGTTATCAGTTGAGGATTACCCATATAGCTTTTTAATAAAGTAGCTCATATACATCCCCCAAAGAAATCCAAGAGTAACTGGTCAAAGAACAAATTATTTTGCAATGAAGGAAGACTTTTGGGGAAATTAGGAGAGAAATTTCGATAGACCCATCTTTACTAAATTATGACATAGGGCAGTGTATCTCATCAACCTTGGCAGTTTTGAAGATGCGTGGACTTCAACTCCCAGAATTCCCCAGCCAACTATGGGCTTCGAAGCTCATAAATCTTCAAACTGCCAAAGTCGAGAAAACACTGGCACAGAGAAAATTCCCCAGGGAAAGAGCATGCGAAGGTCACATTGGGGCGCAATGTGAATCATAGCACATAAAGGTACAATGTGGGCATGGCCCCCAATGAAGCATCAATGAGGTTATGAAAACTCAAGTATGTAATGAGTTAGTTGTCTTGGAAATTTCTGTAAGTCACAAAAAGGCACCCCAGTTGGATTGCATGGGCTGTTGTGTTGTTTGAGACAACTTTGAAATTTCAGTCTGCAACTGTGAATTGCAGTATATGGCTTGCGGTTTTATTGAATAGTTAATAAATGCTGCCTTATTTGCTTGCTTGAATGGGACGTGTCACTCAATGTTCTGCCAGGCACTATACAAATTCCTAAAAGAGTCCTATAATGGCACTCCTGTTTGCTTTATTTTGTGATGAAATGTGCACATAGTAACAGGGTTAAGAGTAGGCAAGTTAATCCTTGAGAAACTTTGCAACAACTATGTACAGTAAGTACAACCTTAATTGGACATATAAACTGCCCTTTATAGTTACCTAGGCCCACAACCCTAACAACAACAAAGATCATCATACCTCGTCTTTAAGATTCATTAATGTATTCTATTAAAAGTCTTGTTTAGATTTTTTTAAAAAAAACCCACCTTTGCATTAGAATCCTTCAGTCTAGAAAGACTATGGATTCCCCAGAGCATGAAGCCTGTGTAGGTTAGTATGGAATATTTTTATATTGGAATATTTCAGTGACATGGAGAGGGGGGATCTGCTGCTTGGGAAACAGTCTATCCCACCTTTATTATCTTTAAAAATTATTCAAAGTGGCAAATTTACCGAATATTCCTCCATCCTTCTATTTTCCCCACAACTACCCTGTGGGGTAGGTTGGAGAAAGAGAGGGAGGGAGGAAGGGAGAGGGAGGGAGGGAGGGAGAGGGAGAGGGAGAGAGAGAGAGAGAGAGAGAGAGAGAGAGAGAGAGAGAGAAAGATTCTCTCTCTCCCTCCCTCCATCCTTCCCTTTCTCTTCTTTTCCTCTTCCTCTCTCTCTCCCTCCCTTCCTCCTCCCTATTCTCCTCTCTTTCTCTTTCTCTCTCTCTCTCCTCCTCCTCCTCCCCCCTCTCTCTATCACCTAACTGGCTTTCATACCTAAGGCAGGATTAGAACTCAGAATCTCCTAGTAATTGGCCCAAGGTCACCCAACCAGCTTTCATGCCTAAGGTGGAACTAGAACTCACAGACTCTTGGTGAATGGTTCAAAATCAATCCGGTGGCTTTCATATCTAAGGAGAACTAGAATTCACACTCTCCTTATAACCGCTATAACAAATTGGTCAACATGTATATCGAGATGCTCCAACACTGAAGTTTTTAAGAAGATGTTGGGTAACCATCTGTCTGAAGTAGTGTAGGGTCTCCTGCCTAAGCAGGGGGTTGGACTAGAAGACCTCCAAGGTCCCTTCCAACTCTGTTGTTGTTGTTGTTGTTGTTGTTGTTGTTGCTGTTATTCTTGTTGTTATTATCATCATCATCACTTTTATTATTATGTCAGTACAACACAGCAAACGAGATCACTATGCTGGATTTCATATTTCATCACCACTCGGGCGCTTCCCAAGCACCTAGGACTGTGTGATGTAGCGGCGAATTATGTTTGCCGATCCCAGTAAAGCGGCCTTTTGCAATTGACAGATGGATATTTTGTCAATTCCGATGGTTTTCAAATGTCCGCTGAGATCCAAGGACCACTGGGACCACTTTCACGGGCTTATGCCAGAGTCGTTGCAGCTTGATTTTTAGATCTTCGTATTTCACTAATTTCTCTAGCTGCTTCTCCTCAATAATAATATTATTATTATTATTATTATTATTATTATTATTATTATTATTATTATTTATTAGATTTGTATGCCGCCCCTCTCTGAAGACTCAGGGCGCTTCACAACAATAGTGAACAATATATGACAAATCCAATACTGTAATTAGAAACTCTATCTAAAAACCCTTATCATTAAAAATGACCGTCAGTTACCCACTGCCTGGCGACATAGGTAGGTTTTCAGCGACTTACAAACAGTTTTGGCTATTACTGTACAGTTATTCCAATTTTAAGTGCCGTGACATTGAAAAGTCACTGGGTAGAAAAAAAAATGTAAGGGCTGTTTTGCCGAATTCCTCCGGGGTCTTTGCTAAGCACAGTAGACAGTGTTAAGCTAACCGGACTGATAGATCAGTATTCATACATTTTTAATGGTTCCTGTGGGTGACACACAGCTAACAAGTCTTTAAAGATGTCGTTATTCCTGAGAGGATCCTGTCATATCTCCCCTGCTGCCCCTGATTTACTCACAGAAAATAAAAATCTATGTGACAGTTGTTTCTGCTCATTGCTTTTCTTAAAACTTTTTCATCTTCGTTAGCACAGGAGGGCCCTTCTTATTTATTTATTACATTTATATGCTGCCCAACTCCCAGTGTCTCTGGGCCATTTATTATTTACATCATAACGTAAATAAGTGTAGTATTGTGAATAAAGTTGATGGCTGAGCCCTTGTATATAAAGAACGGCAATAAAATCAGGAGTTAATGCATCAAGGCAGAAACAGAACTAAAACCAACAAACCTGTCGGCGACTACTTCAGCTTCAACCACAACAACACAAGAGCACACAACAGATTTAAACTTAATATTAATCACTCCAAACTTGACTGTAAAAAATATGACTTCAGTAGCCGAGTTGTCGAAGCGTGGAACTCATTACCAGACTGCATAGTGTCATCCCCAAGCCCCCAACAATTTACCCTTAGATTATCCACGGTTGACCTATCCAGATTCCTAAGAGGTCAGTAAGGGGAGAGTACAAGTGCATTAGAGTGCCTTCCGTCCCCTGTCCTATTGCTCTCCTATATCTCCTATACTTTTCTTCTATTCCTATATCTCTTCGTCTATTCTTTGATTGATATACTTTATTCCTATTTCTTCTCTTCTATTCTTTCTTAGATATATTTTACTATGAGTATATCCTCTATAGAAACATATACTATTTTCTGTATTTTATCTTAGGATGGATATATGTTTATCCCAGGCATGTTTAAATTCAGTTACTGTGGATTTACCTACCACGTCTGCTGGAAGTTTGTTCCAAGGATCTACTACTCTGTCAGTCAAATAATATTTTCTCATGTTGCTTTTGATCTATAACTATAACTTTATATACAGTGATCCCTCGATTAGCGCGGGGGTTATGTTCCAAGACCTCCCGCGCTAATCGATTTTCCGTGTTATAGTGGTGCGGAAGTAAAAACACCATCTGCGCATGCGCGCCCTTTTTTTTCCATGGCCGCACATGCGCAGATGGTGGAGTTTGCGTGTGGGCAGCGGGGAAGACCCAGGGAAGGTTCCTTTGGCCGCCCAACAGCTGATCTGCTCCGCAGCGCGGAAGCAGCGAGGAGCCGAAGATGGAGTTTCCCCGTTGCCCAGGCAAAGGGGAAACCCCATCTTCGGCTCCTCGCTGCTGCCGCGCTGCGGAGCAGATCAGCTGTTGAGCGGCCAAAGGAACCTTCCCTGGGTCTTCCTGCTGCCCAGGCAAAGGGGAAACCCCAAGAGAGCCAAAAGAGCACCGGGCCGGTTGGTTCCCAACCAAAAGAGTTTACCCCGATTGTCCTCGGTGGGGGAAAACAGCGCATCGCCAGGCTCCCCATCTTCAAGAGAGGCCCGATGGCTAGCCAGGATCCACGCAGGGGAGAAAAGGCGCGCGCTCCCAGCCGCTGCGCCCCGCTTGGAGAGCAGCGGCGAGCAGAGCACAGAAGACGACGAGGCTTTCGAGGGCTCCAAGGCGGGCGGCGGCGCGTCCTTCGAGCACGCCGGCGGCGACCCCAAGCTGAAGGCGGCCACCACACACACACACGCCGCCACCGCCATCCACCCCGCCGGGTTCCCCGCTTGCTACCTCTTCGCCTTCTCCCGCCTCTGAGGCCGACCAGCCCAAGCCGCAACAGACACACACACACATACACGCACTCCCTCTCTCGCGCTCACACAGACGCACTCAGACAGAAAAGAAAAAAAAATCCCCAAAAGAGAGGGACAAGAGGCAGGCACAAAGCGGGGGCACAAGGGGAGCTGCCCGGCAGAGGTTGCTTTTTTTCTTCTCGTGGGCAAGTGGAGGGGGGGAGAGAGAAGGAAAGAGAGAGAAGGAAAGAAAGAGATGAGAGAGGGAGGAAGAGAGTGTGAGAGAGGAAGAAAGAGAGAGAGAAATGATAGAAAAAAGGGGAGAAAAAAAGAGAAATGAGAAAATGATTGAAGCAGAGAATGACAGGAAAGAAAGAGAAAGAGACAGAGAAGTGACTCTTGGTGATGACGGATGACGTCATCGGGTGGGAAAAACCGTGGTATAGCAAAAAAACCGTGGAGTATTTTTTAATTAATATTTTTTGAAAAACCGTGTTGTAGCGTTTCGCACTAATCGAGACCGTGCTAATCGAGGGATCACTGTATAACTCTATAAACTTCATTATGTATTTTACTATGTGTATACCCACTAAAACCCTCATTGTGTATTGGACTGACTAACTAACTAACTAACTAACTAACTAACTAACTAACTAACTAACTAACTAACTAACTAGCTAAATAAATAAACAAACAAACAAACAAACAAATAAATGCACTTGGGGAAAAGGAATCCTCAATCTGAGTATTGTATTGGCAGTTCTGTGTTAGCAAATACTTCAAAAGAAAAGGATTTAGGGGTAGTGATTTCTGACAGTCTCAAAATGGGTGAACAGTGCAGTCAGGCGGTAGGGAAAGCAAGTAGGATGCTTGGCTGCATAGCTAGAGGTATAACAAGCAGGAAGAGGAAGATTATGATCCCGCTATATAGAATGCTGGTGAGACCACATTTGGAATACAGTGATCCCCCGCTCGTTGCGAGGGTTCCGTTCCAGGACCCCCCGCAACGAGCGGGTTTTCGCGAAGTAGCGCTGCGGAAGTAAAAACACCATCTGCGCATGTGCAGATGGTGTTTTTAACTTCCGCAGCACTAGCGAGGAGCCGAAGATTGGGGGCGGCGCGGCTGTCTTAAAACGTCGCCGCCGACATGGGGGGTTCGCTAGCACCCCCCCGAACCCCCAACCCGGGTTTGGGGGGGTGCTAGCAAGCCCCCCATGTCGGCGGCGACGTTTTAAAACACCCACGCGGCTTTCCAATGAGTCCCGAAGACAAACGCGGAAGTTTGACGTTTGTCTTCGGGACTCATTGGAAAGCTCCGATCGTTTTAAAGCAGGCGCGCCGTTCTCCGCTGACTCCTGGCGAACTTCACGGGCGAAGGGCGAAGGGCGGGCGAGCGGGTGCTGGGGGGGGCTTCGCCCTCCCGCCAGCAAGAGGGGGAAGACCCAGGGAAGCCGCCCAGCAGCTGATCTGCCCGGCGCCATCTACGCATGCGTGCCCATAGAAAAAAGGGCACGCATGCGCAGATGGTGTTTTGACTTCCGGGTTCAAAAATCGCAAATTACCCTGTTCGCAATGGTCGGGGACGCAATAACCGGGGGATCACTGTATTGTGTTCAGTTCTGGAGACCTCACCTACAAAAAGATATTGACAAAATTGAACGGGTCCAAAGACGGGCTACAAGAATGGTGGAAGGTCTTAAGTATAAAACGTATCAGGAAAGACTTAATGAACTCAATCTCTATAGTCTGGAGGACAGAAGGGAAAGGGGGGACATGATCGAAACATTTAAATATGTTAAAGGGTTAAATAAGGTCCAGGAGGGAAGTGTTTTTAATAGGAAAGTGAACACAAGAACAAGGGGACACAATCTGAAATTAGTTGGGGGAAAGATCAAAAGCAATATGAGAAAATATTATTTTACTGAAAGAGTAGTAGACCCTTGGAACAAACTTCCAGCAGACGTGGTAGATAAATCCACAGTAACTGAATTTAAACATGCCTGGGATAAACATATATCCATCCTAAGATAAAATACAGAGAATAGTATAAGGGCAGACTAGATGGATCATGAGGTCTTTTTCTGCCGTCAGACTTCTATGTTTCTATGTTTCTAAATAAATAAATAAATAAATAAAATTAGTCCATCTGTTAAAACTGATATGGAGATTCTTAGCTGTTGAGCAGATGGACAGATTCTTCTGGAATAAATATTCCTCGAGTACGGTCTTCTCAAGCTCAGGAGACCAGACCTAATACTGTATTAAGCAGAGTAAAGTTTCTCAACCTCAGCAATTTTAAGATGTGTGGAATGGTTCCAGGGGGAATTCTGGGAATGGAAATCCAGACCTCTTAAAGGTGGCCAGGTTGAGAAACCCTGCGGCAGAGTGGGGCAGCGTCCAGAAGTGATAAAAGCCGAGGTGCTCTAACGTTGACCTTGTGGTATGCTATAGACTTCTAAAGGAGCTATTTTGCCCTAAATACAGTATGGTTTTGCTATCCTCATCCCCCATATCAAACAGTTTTTGGAGTTGAAAGGAAGCAAAATACAGTATCTTAGGGCAGTGATTGTGAATCTTTTTTGGTTTGTATACTCAAAGGGTGAGTGTGTGTGTGTGTTAGCACACATGCATGTCCTCACATCCATTCCTTTCCCCCGCACCCCTGTGCACACCCCTGTGCTGCCCCTGCTAACTAACCAACTAACTTCAGATTGTGTCCCCTTGTTCTTGTGTTCACTTTCCTATTAAATCCCCCCCCCCCCCCCCCCCCGATCTCCATGCATGCGCATAGGCCTCACTGAAGCCTGGAACGGTGAAAAAATGTCAAACCAGAAAAGTTCAGAAAAACAGACTTTCATACTGATTCTCATCATTGTTTTCCACTCTGACAAACCTACTTGGTTGGGAGAACTGTTATTCCTTCAGATAGCAAATGAATGCTATCTGGCTGTGTGTGTGTGTGTGTGTGTGTGTGTGTGTGTGTGTGTGTGTGTATACACGAGCATGCACGCCTGTCTGCGTGTGTATGTGTACTGTGGAAAATTACTTGCAAGCTGTTATTTTGAAAAGGTCTCTGTTTTCCCACAGTCATAATTGGCTAATTCCGTAGGCTTTCATAAGTGTTTGCTGGAATTACTTTACGGCATGTCTAAAACGATTCTCCCTTTTCCCCCATCCTTTCCCTATTTTTATTCCCACAGAGGAAGTGGAGGTCAGAATGAATGGGCATATTTCAAACACCCATCCCAATGTCTATGGAAATTATACTTCTCAAGTAAAGTAAGTATTGGATACCTTCTGTCCTGTATTTAGCCAACATAAAATGGTGGGAAGCAAAAAACTGCTAAGTACTTTCTTTGTTCTTATTTTTTTTTAAAAAAAAAATACTCCCCACAAAGAGTTGATTTTTGAAGTGAAGCACCACGGAAATTCTCTCTTCAGTCAAAGCTGAAGCCTTGTGATAGTCACATCCATGTAGTAACAATAGTGCAGAATGGATTGCTGTTTTATTTATTTATTTATTTATTTTATTTTATTTTATTTATTTTACTTTATTTTACTTTACTTTACTTTACTTTACTTTACTTTACTTTACTTTACTTTACTTTACTTTACTTTACTTTACTTTACTTTACTTTACTTTACTTTACTTTACTTTACTTTACTTATTTATTTTGTCCAATACACAATACATATTGAAGAGAATAGACATGAAGTATTATATATAAAGAGAAGATATAAAAATAGAGGAGAAGATATATGAAGGAAGAAAAGATATATGATATATGAGATAAGGAGAGACAATTGGACAGGGGACGAAAGGCAGGCTAGTGCACTTATATACGCCCCTTACTGACCTCTTAGGAACCTGGAGCGGTCAATCGTGGATAGTCTAAGGGAGAAATGTTGGGGGTTAGGGGTTGACACTACTGAGTCCGGTAATGAGTTCCACGCTTCGACAACTCGATTGCTGAAGTCATATTTTTTTTACAGTCAAGCTTGGAGTGATTAATATTAAGTTTGAATTTGTTGCGTGCTCTTGTGTGGTTGCGGTTGAAGCTGAAGTAGTCATTGACAGGCAGGACGTTGCAGCATATGATCTTGTGGGCAATACTTAGATCGTGTTTTAGGCGTCGTAGTTCTAAGCTTTCTAGACCTAGGATTGATAGTCTGCTTTCTTAGGGCATTCTGTTTCGAGTGATCAATCCTTACATGGGATTGGCCCACCCCACTCACCCTGGAAGAAGAGGCATGCTTATTCTAGCTAGCAGAATGCAGGAGAAATAAAACTAAGTTAATACCTGTAAGCTGAGATAGACAAGTTAAAGAACCAATAATACTACCGACTAGTGTTGGGCGAACCCAACGAAGTTTAGGTTCGGCGAACTCACCCGAACTTTGCCGTGAAGTTTGGGTGAGATCGCCGAACCCGAACTCGAGCAGCAGCAAGCCGCTGCGGCGTCCTTTTCTGTAAAAATAAACAAGGAGGTGGGGAATTCCACACCTCCTTTTGTTTCCTTTTAGTTTTACAGAAAAGGATGCCGCAGCGGCGCTGCAAGCAAAAGTAGGTGGAGAATCCCACGATGGGATTCCGGGGGCGGGGCTTTGACATCGCAGAGACTCTTTCCTCTCCGTTTCGTCTGGCCAGGAAGTAGTCTCCATGACGTCAAAGCCCCGCCCCCGGAATCTCGTCGTGGGATTTCCCACCTCCTTTTTGCCACGATGGGATTCCCCACTCTCCTCCCGGGCGGCGGGGTTTCGTGGTGTTTGAGTGAACGCCGAACCCGAACTTTACCCGAACTTTTAAATAAGTTCGGGTTCGGGTTCGGCATGCCGAACACTGCAAACTTCGACACGAACCCGAACTTTGCAAGTTCGGTTCGCCCAACACTACTACTGACACAATGGTGCGTAACGCTACAAAAATATAATTATTTATGGTTTATGTATTTTTATGTTTGATGTTGATGTCATGTAGAGTTAGGTGTATGTTAAGTTTGTATATGTGTATATATGTATATATTTCATGTTGTTTTTTTGAAAAAAAAAACATTTAATAAAGATTATTTTTAAAAAAGATATGTCATGGTCACAAGCAAGAAGCAAAAATACGTAAATCCCAGATGTTTAATCAAATATTTCCTTCCTTATTCCACAAACTCTGTATTCGAGTATCACAATATATCATAGATCCACATGAACCCTGTTCCTTTAAGCCAGCTTTGCCAGTCACTGGCCTCCAGCTTTGTTAGGAACAACAAATGTTCATAGTGTCTGTTGCAGCCGCAACACAACTGATACATACCAGATGGGCCAGGCTACTTTAATCAATTGAGAAGTCTTAGAGGCCCACCAATTTTTTCATGTCCCTGTTATAGATTTGGTCATGTGAGCCAGCTGTTTAAGTCTTCTGTGGTTTTCAAGAAGTCAGGGGATCAGATAAGATTGGGAGTGATCATCATTTGCGGTTGCGGCTTTGAATTCCAGCAGCCGAGTTCAAAGCTGGAGGAGACACAGTAGTTTATACCAGGATTTGGGTAATGCTTTCTCAAGCCACGTAATGGAGGGAGCTCCCGTTGCTTGCTCCAGCTTCTGCCAACCTAGCAATTCGAGTGCACTAGAGTGCCTTCCGTCCCCTGTCCCATTGCTCTCCTATATCTCCTATACCTTTCTTCTATTCCTATATCTCTTCTATTCTTTCATTGATAGGTTTTATTCCTATATCTTCTATTCTTTCTTACATATATTTTACTATGAGTATATCTTCTATAACCTTCATTATGTATTTTACTATGTGTGTACCCACTAAAACCCTCATTGTGGACTCAATCAATCAATCAATAAATCATTGGACTAGAATCTCTCCAAAGTCCCTTCCAGCTCTATTCTGATTGATAGATTAAAAAAGAAAACAATTATTTTACCAGTTTATGTACACTTGGATGGATAGCAATTGATAACATCAGTTGCAACTTCCTACTTCTTTAAAAAGCAGAGAATTATTTTTCTCCCTTTCATTAAATGATGAATTACAGCGAATTCTGGCATCGGAACAGATTTATAAATGAGACCGGTGGTGTTTGTTGAAGCCAAAGCCATATGTAATTTATTTGTGTGTTTCATGAAGCAGAGAAAAAGTTGTTTATAAATAAGAAATAAAACAGAAAGTCGAGGTTCTTTTTCCTTCAGGTGTAATGGTTATTGCACATATTGTTTCTATGCATTTAACAGTGCAAACTCCTTTATATTCTCACCCCTGCCTGCAACAACAGACATAATTATAAGAAGCTTTCCTTATACACAGAAAACAAGAACAGATGGGCATATGTGGGTGGCTCATGCTAAACTTTAGAATTCTGCCTTAGTAATTATGGTTTATCTGTATATATTAATTGGTTTTTTGGGGGAAAAGAACTTCAGATTGTCTGATCTTAAACACATTTCCAAGCAGCTTAGAAGCATACTCAAGCAAAATTTATTTGATCTTAGCTTGGAGAACCAGAAAGAGTTATTTGTCTATGTGAAAAATGACAAAGCATGGTTCCTATTTTCACGAGGAGCGATTCTATTACTCGCGTCAGAATCGGCAAAGCTAGGGTTGGAGGCCAGATCATATGATGGATGAATTAAGCATGTCTAATTTATCAAACCAAAATCTAAGGGACTGGTCTGGACAAAATTCAACAGCAGTCTTGAGTGCGGCTGTTGATAAAAATAGAACCGCCAACGTGATCGCCAACATCCGACGATACATATGGCACAACAAGAAGAATCTAACAAAGATTAGGAGAGAGAATGATAATTGTCTTCTAGCATAGTACTTAAGGGGCTGTCACAGAGAAGAGGAGATTGATTTATTCTCCAAAGCATCAGAGGGCAAGACAAGAAGTAACGGGTGAAAGTTTGTTAAACAGAGATCTAGCCAGTATCGGGTTGTTATCCTGTACGGGCCATACTGCACACCAGTAGGGAAAATAGAGATGCATGCTCTATTAAATTGTAAAATAAAAATCTAAATTTTATTGAAGTATTGAAGAAATGTTGAAGTATAGAAGAAATTTTATTGAGGTATAGAAGTATAGAAGAAATATTGAAGTATACAGAAATAGTTAGAAATATTTAGATAATTGGATTATTGAAATTATTGGGATAATGACAATTAATTGACAAACATTTGAATATTAATTGATTATGATCTGGAATGAAATATGATTATAATATTAAGATGATTATTCATTGAAGATTTAAAATAATTGTTTGGTTAAT
The DNA here is from genome assembly GCF_031021105.1 of Erythrolamprus reginae. Classification (NCBI taxonomy): domain Eukaryota; kingdom Metazoa; phylum Chordata; class Lepidosauria; order Squamata; family Dipsadidae; genus Erythrolamprus; species Erythrolamprus reginae. The sequence goes on along the minus strand of NC_091955.1, from coordinate 86,160,902 downwards.
TTTTATATTGTTTTCATATTCCTATAATAATAGAGTTTGGGTTTTCTTTTTGCTTATTTTGCTCTTCCCCCCCCTCCTTTTCTTATCTCTTTTCTTTCACTTTCTTTTTTGAATTATAATTTCCTTTCTTTGTTACTGTTTGTAGTGGATAAAGTTTTTTTTCTTGTAAGGGTTTTGAGAGAATACATAAGAAGTAGGAATAGGCACTATGGCGTATTTGAAGTACTAAAGGAGAAGGATATTAAGGTTTTAAAGGAAATTAAGCTTGAATTCAATTGGATGAAAATTAGATAACTAGATGACAAAACTAGAATGCTGTAGTTAGTCTTTGTATTTTACCTTGGTTGTATATTGATTGACTTTTCCATGAAAAAAAAGTGTACCTAAACATCCTATTTCTTGCCTTGCAGCGGATATGGATCACCAACGTTTTCTTCAAGGGAAAAGGATCAGAGTTCAAAGACAAGCGCAAAAGCTTTGTACGGTAAGATTCATTAGCCGATGGTGAGCTTACAATTGGATCATGAATGCAAAGTGTTAATTAAGCTAGGTGGGCTAAAGTTAGAGAAAAACGATTTTTAGCAGGGGTGTCAAACTCAATTTCACCGAGGGCTACATCAGGGTTGTGTTTGACCTCAGAGGAGGGTCTGGCTAGGGTGGGTGTGACCAGCTTGACATCACCCCTGTTAGGGTGCCTATGGTGGCCGAGTGCGCTGCCAACGAAAACAAACTCCCGAGCTCCATTTCGGCTGCCACAGCCTCCTGCAACCCTCTGCCAGTGAAAAACAGAGCTCGGAAGCCCATTTTTGCTGGCAGAAGCAACAATGGCCGGTCACTCATCGTTTCCAGGGCAGACTCACGGGCCAAATTTAAGTACCCCGCAGGCCAGATCCGTCCCTGGGTCTTGCATTCTATTTATTTATTTTATTTTATTTATTTATTGGATTTGTATGCCACCCCTCTCCGCAGACTCGGGGCGGCTAACAACAGTGATAAAAAACAGCATGTAACAATCCAATACTAAACAACTAAAAAAAACCTTATTATAAAACCAAACATACACACAAACATACCATGCGTAAATTGTAAGGCCTAGGGGGAAAGAATATCTCAGTTCCCCCATGCCTGATGGCAGAGGTGGGTTTTAAGAAGCTTACGAAAGGCAAGGAGGGTGGGGGCTATTCTAATCTCTGGGGGGAGTTGGTTCCAGAGGGCCGGGGCCGCCACAGAGAAGGCTCTTCCCCTGGGTCCCGCCAAACGACATTGTTTAGTTGACGGGACCCGGAGAAGGCCCACTCTGTGGGACCTAATTGGTCGCTGGGATTCGTGCGGCAGAAGGCGGTCCCGGAGATAACCTGGCCCGGTGCCATGAAGGGCTTTATAGGTCATAACCAACACTTTGAATTGTGATCGGAAACAATGGCCGGTCATTCATTGTTTCCAGGGCAGACTCGTGGGCCAAATTTAAGTACCCCGCAGGCCAGATCCGTCCCTGGGTCTTGAGTTTGTCATCCCTGATTTAGATTCATCAGGCATTGAATTCTATAGCATCTGTATGTGTGTGTCCTAGAAATTAAATTGCTATTTATCTATTTCACCCATCCCGTCCTAAAGAGACTGCACTGTATACAGGTGGTACTAAACTTACAACCATTCATTTACTATTGTTTGAAGTTACAACTTTATTGAAAAAAGTGGCTAAAGACCAATCCTCACACTTACAACTATTGAAAGTCGCATGTTCAAAATCTGGAACTTGGCAACCCCCTTTATTTATTACTGTCAATATTTGTGATTATTTTTGTGACCTTCCCAGACAGCTTCTGATGAGCAGTCATTGGGGAAAGCTAGGTTCTTTTTTTAACAATGCCAAAATTCATTTAACAACAGCAGTGATTCACTGAACAACTGTGTCAAAAAACAAAGCAGTGGAAATTTTGTTTCCAATCGTTGTTGTAAATCAAGGGTTACCTGTACAGCAAATATACAAATACTGCATATAGACTAATAAACCTCCTTTCTCCTCTCTTTCACAAGATGAGTGTTCACCCAACAATTAATTAGATCTAAAGGTACATTGGACCCCACAAACTAGTTACTATCTAGCCCAGTGATGGCGAACCTATGGTACGTGTCCACAAGTAGAACATGGAGCCATATCAGTAGATCGGCGAGCTGGCCAGCTGATATTTATCTATCTATCTGTCTGTCTGTCTGTCTGTCTGTCTGTCTGTCTGTCTGTCTGTCTGTCTGTCTGTCTGTCTGTCTATTTATTAGATTTGTATGCCGCCCCTCTCCATAGACTCGGGGCGGCTCACAACAATAACAAAGACAATGTAAGAACAAATCTAATAATTTAAAAAACACTAAAACCCCCATTATTTAAAAGCAAACATACACACAAACATACCATGTTTAAACTGTATAGGCCCGGGGGAGATGTCTCAGTTCCACCATGCCTGACGGCAGAGATGGGTCTTAAGAACTTTATGAAAGGCAAGGAGGGTGGGGGCAGTTCTGATCTCCGGGGGGAGCTGGTTCCAGAGGGTCGGGGCCGCCACAGAGAAGGCTCTTCTCCTGGGTCCCGCCAAACGACATTGTTTAGTCGACGGGACCCGGAGAAGGCCAACTCTGTGGGACCTAACCGGTCGATGGGGTTCGTGCGGCAGAAGGCGGTCCTGGGGATATTCTGGTCCGATGCCATGAAGGGCTTTATAGGTCATAACGAACACTTTGAATTGTGACCGGAAATTAATCGGCAACCAATGCAGACTGCGGAGTGTTGGTGTAACATGGGCATACTTTGGGAAGCCCATGATTGCTCTCGCAGCTGCATTCTGCACGATCTGAAGTTTTGGGCTTTCTGGGCCCTCTGGAAGTCGGGAAACAGGCTTTTTCCAGCCTCCAGGGGGGTGAGGAAAGTCTGTTTTTTGCTCTCCCCAAGCTCCAGATCCTTTCTAGGAGCCTCGGGAGGATGAAAACAGCTTTCCACACACTGCTGGAGGCCCTTCAGAGGCCAGAAATGGCCTGTTTGCCAACTTCTCCAAGTTGGAAAATGGGCCATTTCTGGCATCTGGGGGGCCTCGAGGGGGGGCATTTTTGCCCTCCCCAGGCTCATGGAAAGGCTCTGATGCCTTGGGAGAGCAAAAACAAAACGGACCTTCTGTTCCAACCGGAGGTTGGCAAACGGGCCCTTTCCTGCCTCCAGAGGGCCTCAGGGAGGGGGGCATTTTCACCCTCTCCAAGCTCCTAGAATAGCTCTGGAGCCTAGAGAGAAACAGGCAAAAAACAGGCATGCAATGGGGGTGTCATCTGTGCATAGGCAGGGCACCCCACATGGAATTATGGGTGTGGGCACACATGTGTGCAACCACACCCCCACTCCTAGCCTTTGGCACGCGAACCCAAAAAGTTTCGCCATCACTGATCCCACGTACTTCTTGGTTGGGGAAATATTTGTTAGCAGGTCTTCTGAAAATGAATGAGACTAGACAGATGAATTTAATTTTGGCTAGATAGTAACTGATATACACTGAAGCCATGTAGGGTTTTGTAAGTAACAACCAGGCCTAAATTGACCCTGGAAGTACATAACGTTGCCTCAGTGTACCCTTTTTTCTCTTGCTTTGACGTTAGATCCTTATGTGCCTATAGATCAGTTGTTCTCAACCTTTCTAATGCCACGACCCCTTAATACAGTTCCTCAGGTTGTGATGACCCCCAACCATGATTATAGCGCCAATTCTCCCAACAGAGCTTTAAGCTGATTGGCAGGAAGGTCAGGAAGGTAAACACCTGATTGGTCGGATTGTAAAAATATGTTCCAAGCAGTGAAGGGCTACCAAAATTTTTACAACCACACTGTGGGCATGACTTATGCATTTTCTTTCAACATCTTTCAGTGCAAATTGGGTGCTCTGGGGTGGAGCTCCCATTTTTTTTTACCCCAATGTGTTCCCACCCACCCATCCCGGTCCAGGCAGTAGCCCACCCTTGGTCCCAGTGTGCCAGAATAGAAGCTTTAGTTCCTAACACCATGGGGAAATTGTCTTTTCCCATGGTCTTAGGCGACCCCTGTGAAACGATCGTTCAACCCCCAAAGGGGTCCCGATCCCCAGGTTGAGAACCACTGCTATAGATGAAAGTTCAAAAGCTGCCTTTTATTTCCCAGCCTTCAGAAATCTAGACAGTAATGGAACAAAAGAACTGAATTGGGGAACTTGTATACATTGGAAGAAAACTGCTAAGCAGTCTTGCTTGTAGTTGGACAAATGGATTACAGGCAGCTGCCAAGGAGGACAGCTGTAGGGTTTGAAGGGAGACAAAGTTTTTTTTAGTTGTAAGGTGGATTGGTTCTAGATCAACACTGACAGTAATAATGTGTACATGGATGCATGACGCTCCTCCCTTTCTGAATAAGCAGCATTTTGTAAAAGGCAGATAAAGAATAATAAAGTAATGAATCACACAACACAGGAAACGTCAAATCATTTGTGGGAGCCTGATCTTCTTGCCCGCACAGTTTTTAGCAAACACAGGTGGATTTCTATTGGATCTGCAAACTGATCCTCATTGAAAGCCTGGGTGTCTACATTTAATAAAGCTCTCCTTTCTTTTTTCTTTTACTTCTTTTCTTTGTTGTTTTAGAGCTGTGTGTGGCAGCCGATTTTTCATTGCAGGTCTATATGTCAACACTGTTGCCTTGTCATTTTTCCAAGTGGAAATAATCACTGGGTATAGGATTGATCTAAATGTTCCCTTCTTTTCCCCCCTTTCTTTTGAAAAATAATGTAATTCTCGGGAGCAGATGGGTTTTATTTCTTCAGATCGTCGTCCAAGCAAAAAACCAAGAAAGGTAGCAGATGACAACAGGCTTTGTTGCTGTGTGTGTGTGTATGTGTGGGCATGTGTGCACGAGCGTGTATGCATGCACATTTGCAGTATGGATCTCTTTTTCTGGAGGGGGGGAGTCCGTGCAAGTGAAAAAACATTTCAACATGTTGCCCCATTCGAATGCTTCTAATGTTTAATCGTGGATTGTGTGTCACCAAAGGGACTGAGGAATTTTCCGATGGGGCAGATTTATGCTTCCTAAATATATGTGTGAGGCAGGGAAGGACATTGATAGTGAAGCTCTTGCAAAGCATCAGTGAGTAGGGAGGGGGAGGTTATACGTATCTCTCAGAGGCCTATTAGATCGCACAGAATCAGCCTCCTCCAGCTCCATGAATGTATTGACTTGGTTTTATTATTAATTGCTATGAGTGCTGTGTTGAAAAGAAGTGATAAATTTAATAAATGAAGCAATGGATTAAATATAACAGACTAAGGGTTAAGATTAAGGCCTGCAGAAATTATGTTATAGCAACCGATGAAAGAATAATTTATTAACTTTGACTAGCTATGGATCATGTAATGAAATATGGCTACTGTTCTCGAAAGGCTTGTGTAAGCATTGATGCATACACAAACAGATACATACTGTGTGAATGTATATAATACACAAACACACACACACTATATATAAATAGATAGGCACACAGTGACTCAATGGTTAAAGATGATTAGCTTGTCAGCCGGAAAGCTCCCCATAATGTTCCATTTGCCTTGGCCTACAGGACTGATGGCGAGGGGCGGCATACAAATTTAATAAATAATAATAATAATAATAATTATTATTATTATTATTATTATTATTATTATTATTATTATTATTATTATTATTATTTCATAAATAATAATGTGATCCTTTGCCCTAGCTCGGCTCCAACGTGCATGTGTGTGCCGGCCAGCTGATTTTTGGCTCACACAGAGTTTGCAAGTCATCGTGGTACATTTCACCTTCTCTACGAAGCCAAAACTAAAGCAACCACTCTGTGGCTTGGTCAGCTGGTGAATCAATCCATTGTCGGAGATTTACATTTGAATCAATAGCCTATTGAGCGATATTTATTATTTTACCATCTTGATTCAGAGATAAGCAACTGATGCCATCACAGCTCTCCACCCATCAATATTTTAAAATAAATTTAGTACAGTATTCTAATATCCTCTTTTTCCATTTTTTAATAAAAAACAGAGCAAAGGAAGAATTATGCCCGAGATAGCATCAGCAGCATATCAGAGATAACGCAATACCATGTGGAGGTAAGATATTATTATTATTATTATCTCTTTTATTCATTAAACATGAAACTCAGTCGACTGAACATTTTAAAAAAGTGTCTCAAATACCACTGACTGGAGCTAATGGTTGATATGGGTTGCTGCCAGCGTCCTAGGTATTTATTTATTTTATTTATTTATTTATTTGTTTGTTTGTTTGTTTGTTTATTTATTTATTTATTTTGTCCAATACACAATGAGGGTTTTAGTGGGTATATATCTATATACACATAGTAAAATGCATGATGAAGGTTATAGAGGAGATACTCATAGTAAAATATATCTGAGAAATAATAGAAAAGAAGGTATAGTAATAGAACATATCAATGAAAGAATAGAAGAAGAGATATAGGAATAGAAGAAAGGTATAGGAGATATAGGAGAGCAATAGGACAGGGGACGGAAGGCACTCTAGTGCACTTGTACTCGCCCCTTACTGACCTCTTTGGAATCTGGATAGGTCAACCGTAGATAATCTAAGGGTAAAGTGTTGGGGATTTGGGGATGACACTATGGAGTCCGGTAATGAGTTCCACGCTTCAACAACTCGGTTACTGAAGTCATATTTTTTACAGTCAAGTTTGGAGCGGTTAATATTAAGTTTAAATCTGTTGTGTGCTCTTGTGTTGTTGTGGTTGAAGCTGAAGTACTCGTCGATAGGCAGGACGTTGCAGCATATGATCTTGTGGGCAATACTTAGATCTTGAAAGTCTAGTCTCGTAGGGTATTCTATTTCAAGTGGAGGAGTGAAGGGCTCTTCTGGTGAAGTATCTTTGGACATTTTCAAGGGTGTTAATGTCTGAGATGCGATATGGGTTCCAAACAGATGAACTGTATTCGAGGATGGGTCTGGCAAAAGTTTTGTAAGCTCTGGTAAGTAGTGTGAGATTGCCAGAGCGGAAGCTATGTAGGATTAGGTTTACAACTCTTGAAGCCTTCTTGGCTATATTGTTGCAGTGGGCTTTGGCACTTAAATCTTTTGTTATTAGTATACCAAGGTCTTTAACCGAGTGGGGATTATCTGTGATAATTTGATTATTCAGTTCATATTTGGAGTTCAGATTCTTCTTCCCAATGTGTAGGACAGAGCATTTGCTAATTGAGATTTGTAGTTGCCATGTGTTAGACCACTCAGAAACAGCGTCAAGGTCTTTTTGGAGAGTAGTGGTGTTATCGGTGGTGTTGAAGAGTATCAACCAGGTATTAAATTATATGATGTTCCAAGTAGTGCAGTTTTTTGCAGTTCCACTGGTGTGTTTTGTAAAATTCTTGGACATGGTGATCCGATGACAGTGGGCATCACTGTTACAATGTGCAATTTTGATGGCCAGGTCGCGGTATTTTGTAATTCTCCCCAGTTCTTTTTCTTCGACTCTGACATCTCCTGGTACAGCGATATCAATAAACTGTACTCTTCAGCCCTCGACAATAGCATTTAGACTTATATACCGCTTCACAGTGCTTTACAGCCCTCTCTAAACGGTTTATATATTGCCCCAACAATCTGGAGCAATTTTACTGACCTTGGAAGGATGGAAGGCTGAGTCAACTGTGATTTCTGGCGCGTTGTTGTTGTTATTGTTGTTGTTGTTGATATCTGGTATGTTGTTGTTCTTATTGTTGGGTTTTTTTCCAATTTTTTTAATTGAGTTTTTTGACAAACCAACACACAGACATTTAACATTAAACATTTACATTTCCCTATATACATAAAACACAAATAGATTTTCTTACAATTCCATTTACTGTACATAATAGTCTTTTACTGCTAGTTTCACTTTTTTCTCTCGATCCAGTTGTACAATTTTTCCCATACTCTGTAGTAGTTTTTATTTTGTTGATTTTGCATTTCGTAAATTAATTTGCTTAATTTAGCGCAGTCTAATATTTTTTTAATTACCATCTCTTCATTTGGCGTTTTTTCTTGCTTCCAAATTTGCGCAAATGCCAATCTTGCTGCAGTTAATACATGGATTATTAGATAATAATTTTCTTTACTGTGTTATCCTCTAATTATTCCTAGTAAATACATTTCAGGTTTCCACTCTAATTTATAACCTAATATTTCTTCCATCCGGATCTGAATTTGGTTCCAAAATTTCCTTGCTTCTGCGCATAGCCACCACATGTGATAATAGGTTCCTACCTCTTTTTTGCATTTCCAGCATTTGTTACTTGTATTAGTATGAATTTTAGCTAATCTTGCCGGGGCGTAGTGCCAACGGAAAAACATTTTGTATAGATTTTCTTTGTAAGGTATAGATAGTGTTATCTTATAATTTATTTTATTATTATTGTTGTTATCATCATCATCATCATCATCATCATTATTATTATTATATCTTATTTTATTTATGCACATCAGATATACCCATAGATAGAAATAGCTGGGGGTTTTGAATTTGTTGTTGTTATTCTTTCCATTTTATTTTTTAAACAACTTGCCAAAAAAAAAAATCTCTAAAAGTTTAAGTGTCTGCTCTGCTGACCCTTTGGTAAACATACCTCTCCTTTTTCCTCTTTTGCCAACCTGTCAGCACCTAACCACTTTTGTTCTGGATCGGAAAGAAGCCATGATCACCATTGATGATGGAATAAGGAAGCTGAAACTTCTGGATGCGAAAGGCAAGGTCTGGACACAAGACATGATTCTTCAAGTGGACGACAAAGCTGTCAGTCTAGTGGACTTAGAATCCAAGGTAAACGACTCAGTAATAAGGTGGATGTGTTGGCAGAGTTGGGCAAAAGTCTTAAGCAAGGTGGAGAAAAAGGGAAAACCTTTTCAGAGTTTTGATGACACCTGGCTACACATCAGCTGATGAAAATTATCCAACCAATTTGTGAGCAGAGAAGTTGGATTTATGGTCAATTTCTCTCAATTTTGCCAGAAAGGAAGAAATCCTTTAACTGTGAGAATTTTACTGATATTTTCTTCTTTGAAAAAAATGTCAAACTTTAATACCCGTTCATGAAATAATTGTAGACCGGGGGAATTAAGAGAATCCATCTTCCTGGTCTCTAGTTTTACATTATTTTTTCCCTAACTTCTTTCCTATTGGTCATATCTCGAGTCGTATTATATTTGGGGCTACTAATAAATTGGGAAGACGAGAGAAGGGATTTCAAGCGTGTTGAAGAATTTTGTATCTCCTGCTCCTTCCTCCCATTTACCTTTCAGAATGAACTGGAGAACTTCCCCTTGAACACAATACAGCATTGCCAGGCTGTGATTAATTCATGCAACTATGACTCCATCCTTGCCCTGGTGTGCAAAGAGCCGTCGCAAAGCAAAGCAGATCTCCATCTTTTCCAGTGCGATGAAGTCAAGGTAGGGCAAGACACTGCGGTCGGACGAATAGCATAGCATAGCATAACGTAGAGTAGAGTAGAGTAGAATAGAATAGAATAGAATAGAATTCTTTATTGGCCAAGTGTTAGTGGACATACAAGGAATTTGTCATTGGTGCATATGGTCTCAGTGTACATAAAAGAAAAAGATACATTTGTCAAGAATCATGAGGTACAACACTTAATGTTTGTCACAGGGTAGAAATAATCAATCAGGAAACAATTAATATTAATATAAATTGTAAGGATGCATGTTACGGTAATACAGTCATAAGTGGGAGGAGATGGGTGATAGGCATGATTAATAGTAATAGTATAGGGATGGGAGAGGGCGTTTTTACCCTACCTCGGCTGCAGAGGAGCCTTTGGAGCCTGGGAAGGGCAAAACATTGGCCTATGGACCCACCAGAAGTTTGGAAACAAACTGTTTCCAGCCTCCAGAGGGTCTCCGGGGGGTGGGAGAAGCTGTTTTCGCCCTCCCCAAGCACTTAATTATAGGTGTGGGTGCTCACACATGTGCGATAGCACACCCGCATGCTCTTTCGGCACCCGAGGGAAAAAGGGTTTGCCATCACTGGTATAGGCTTTCCTGCCTAAGTAGAGGGTTAGACTAGAACGGGTGTTTCCCAACCTTGGCAACTTGAACGTATTTGGACTTCAACTCCCAGAATTCCCCAGCCAGCGAATGCTGGCTGGGGAATTCTGGGAGTTGAAGTCCAGATGTCTTCAAGTTGCCAAGGTTGAGAAATCCTGGACTGGAAGATGTCCAAGGTACCTCCCAACTCTGTTCTATTCTATTCTATTCTATTCTATTCTATTCTATTCTATTCTATTGTTTTCTATTCTGTTCTGTTTTTTGTTCTGTTCTGTTCGTATGTCACAGTAATTGAAATTGAATTGCATTTTGCAGGAAACTGATAGCAGCATTTATGATGCTGTCATGTGATTTTCATAACATTAAGTTACCTTAAATCAGCTTGCTGTGACACTTCATGAACATTTAGAGAAAAGCTATTCTGAGAACGCTTAGGATGGCTCACAAATAAAAGGATGATTAAACAACAGTAGGGACTCAATAAAACATGCTGGAATTCAGTGGTTTTCATTTCCAAACAGAATATAATGTTATATAGATTTGGCTTTTAGAGCGTGATCTGCCTGCTGAGATGCTAAAGACCTTGTTGGCAATGTAATAATTTCAGCTCCTAAACAGACTTAATATTCAAATTCTTTTAAATGATAGCTATTCTGCATTTATTTGGAAATACAAATGCCTATGTTGTTGTTTATAGCCAGTAACCCCTGAACAGCATTTGACTTCCTGCCAACCAGTATCTATAAATATTATGGATTTTTCTGCCTAATAATCCCCCTGTGATACTTAGTGTATAAATGAATTGGAGCAATGAGTGGCATTTTGGTGCATAATTGAGCTCTGTAAAGAAACACACATTAAATGAGCTGATCTTTAGACGCAAGTGGATTCCTGCCAAACGAATGGGGAGGAGTTCCTTAAAAGCTCGGTCAGCAATTAAGTTTTCCCAGAAGTCCGTTTTGATATCGAAATAAAAGATAATGAATCACTCACAGCAATGTGACTGATCCTGGAACTCAGGATGGAAATCTTGGCAAAGGTATCAGCCTAATGGGCCACCACTATAAACAAGGCAAACTCTATGAAGGGAATCATTAGAATGTTAATTAAAAACAACACCTCTAATGCTTTTATATAAATCTTTGGTGACACTAAACTTCCCAAAGGATTTTTATAGTGGTGAAAAGGAGCATTGGTTGCCGATCAGTTTCCGGTCACAATTCAAAGTGTTGGTTATGACCTATAAAGCCCTTCATGGCATTGGACCAGAATATCTCCGGGACCGCCTTCTGCCGCCCAAATCCCAGCGACCAGTTAGGTCCCACATGGGGCTACCTTTGAAAAGTGTTCAGAAACTTCAGATCGTGCAGAATGCAGCTGCCAGAGCAATCATGGGCTTCCCCAAATATGCCCAAGTCACAGCAACACTCCGCAGTCTGCATTGGTTGCCGATCAGTTTCCGGTCGCAATTCAAAGTGTTGGTTATGACCTATAAAGCCCTTCATGGCACCGGACCAGAATATCTCCGGGACCGCCTTCTGCTGCACGAATCCCAGCGACCAATTAGGTCCCACAGAGTGGGCCTTCTCCGGGTCCCGTCGACTAAACAATGTCGTCTGGCGGGACTCAGGGGAAGAGCCTTCTCTGTGGCAGCCCCGACCCTCTGGAACCAACTCCCCCCGGATATCAGAGTTGCCCCCACCCTCCTTGCCTTTCGTAAGCTCCTCAAAACCCACCTCTGTCGTCAAGCATGGGGGAATTGAAATTTCCCCTTCCCCCTAGGCTTATAGAATTTATACATGGTATGTTTGTATGTATGATTGGTTCTTTAAATTGGGGTTTTTTAGATTATTTTTAATATTAGATTTGTTTACATTGTCTTTTTATTGTTGTTAGCCGCTCCGAGTCTGCGGAGAGGGGTGGCATACAAATCTGATTAATAAAATAAATAAATAAATAAATAAATAAATAAACCAAACAAATTAGGGAACATGTATCCATTTAGCAGCTTATTACTTTTTGCCCTGATTTGATCTCCAAAGTTTTAGACTGACATTTGTTTTATCATTTCCCTATGTTCCTCTGAACTGGAATCACACCTGATCGCATGTGGCTGCTCTGCTGCTACGTTCTGTTTACAAGCCACACAATTCCAGTGAATAGTTAATATAACTATTGACTCAACAGGGATAGAAAAAAAAACTTAGGATGGCCATTATGTAGGCGTCAAAAATAAGAAAGGGAAGGTCTTTGCTTTGTCTTGTGTTATTTAAATTCCCAAATCACCTAATGAAGTTGTTGTTGTTGTTGTTGTTATTATTATTATTATTATTATTTATTAGATTTGTATGCCGCCCCTCTCTGAAGACTCGGGGCGGCTAACAACAATAAAGAAAACAATGTAACAAATCCAATATTAAAAAGCAATATAAAAAAACCCAATTTAAGAGACCAATCAAACATACAAACATACCATGTATAAATTCTATAAGCCTAGGGGGAAGGGAAAAAATTTCAATTCCCCCATGCCTGACGACAGAGGTGGGTTTTAAGGAGCTTGCGAAAGGCAAGGAGGGTGGGGGCAACTCTGATGTCTGGGGGGAGCTGGTTCCAGAGGGCCGGGGCCACCACAGAGAAGGCTCTTCTCCTGGGTCCCGCCAAATGACATTGTTTAGTCGACGGGACCCGGAGAAGGCCAACTCTGTGGGACCTAACCGGTCGCTGGGATTCGTGCGGCAGAAGGCGGTCCCAGAGATATTCTGGTCCAATGCCATGAAGGGCTTTATAGGTCATAACCAACACTTTGAATTGTGACTGGAAACTGATCGGCAACCAATGCAGACTGCGGAGTGTTGGTGTAACATGGGCATGCCCTGGGAAGCCCATGATTGCTCTCGCAGCTGCATTCTGCACGATCTGAAGTTTCCAAACATTCTTCAAAGGTAGCCCCATGTAGAGAGCGTTACAGTAGTCGAGCCTCGAGGTGATGAGGGCATGAGTGACTGAAGTTGACTGGCCACTGTTTCTGGATGGTGTCAAATGGAAAGTGAATGTTACGGATTTTGCGACTATAAGATACGGTGCCCACTCTACCTAGTGCGTTCAATAGATTGCTTGCTCAGGCGTCCAGCAGTGCATCCAATTAATTGCTTCTGCTTCTGTTCAGGCCAACTTTATCCACGAAGACATCGAAAGCGCAATCAGCGATTGCAAAGGAGGGAAACCAAAGCAGCGACTCGAAACACTCAGGTAAAAGCGAAAGCCTTGCCTTGCAAATCATTCCTAGCGTTTCCGGTAAGGGGCACATTAAGAAACTGGTCATGCAGGTGATATATATTTGCCCTGTGCAAAGTGACATAGATTCACTTGGATGAAGTGATTCGGGCTGTGAACGGAACACGATTCACTCTGATGAAGCAAAGAGATCAGCTCATTTATCTCGACAAAGGAAGTCAAGCGGCCTCAAATTACTGTATTTTGGAGGGTATAAGAGACACCTTTTTACCCCCTCAAAGAGGGCGTTTTATACACAGAATATAGCAGTGGTGGCGAACCTATGGCACGGGTGGCCCACGGAACCATATTTGTTATTATTATTTATTAAATTTGTATGCCGCTCCTCTCCTTAGACTCGGGGCGGCTCACAACAATAGTAGCAAAACAATATGTAATACAAATCTAATAATTTAAACTAAAAACCCATAATTTAAAAACATGCACACAACACACCATACATAAACAATATAGGCCTGGGGAAGTTATTTAAGTTCCCCCATGCCTGATGGCAGAGGTGGGTTTTAAGGAGTTTACGAAAGGCAAGGAGGGTGGGGGCAATTCTAATCTCAGGGGGGAGCTGGTTCCAGAGGGTCGGGGCCGCCACAGACAAGGTTCTTTCCCTGGGACCAGCCAGACAACATTGTTTAGTCGACGGGACCCGGAGAAGGCCAACTCTGTGGCCATATCTGAGGGCACGTGAGGTGTTGCTCTATGCACGCTAGTCAGCTGATTTTCAGATTTCTTTTCACCCATTTTCGCTCTTCCCAGGCTTCAGGAAAGCCTCCTGAAGCCTGGAGACAGTGAAAAACGGCCCAACGGATCTGCCGGAAGTCCAGAGGCTTCAGTGAGGCCTGTGCGCATGAACAGGATGGCAGTGCGGGGGGTTGTGCGCATACACAGGGGGAGGGCATTATACAGTGGTCCCTTGACTTTTGCAGGAGATACGTTCCAACACCGCCCATGAAAGTCAAATTTCCACGAAGTAGAGACCCTTCCTTCCTTCCTTCCTTCCTTCCTTCCTTCCTTCCTTCCTTCCCTCCTCCCCCTCCCTCCTCCATTCCTGGTTTTACTTACCCCCAGAACCCGCAGGGGCAACGGGGCAGCAAGCTGGGGTCTTTGCTGCGCTTGCTGCAGCGGTGGCGGCCGGCAGTAATGCTTGGCTTCAAGTGGAGTGTACCAATGCTCTGAGAATTAAAGGGGAGGGATCAGGAGGCTGGGGCAGAAGCGGAGCTTTTATTTAAAGAAGTAGGCCGGCTGGGGTGGGTGGGGGAGGAGGAGAGTTAAAACGCACCGTATTGTACATCGGGCAGCCCCGGAAAACCCTTGGTGTGCAAAAAACCCACAGAGTATTTTTTTAATAATATTTTTTGAAAACCCGTGGCATAGACTTTCCCTTACTGACCTCCAAAGAATCGGGAGGTCAACAGTGGATAGTCTAAGGGTAAAGTTTTGGGGGTTAGGTGATGATACTACAGAGTTTGGTAGTGAGTTCCATGCATCAAATACGCGATTACTAAAATCGTATTCCCTGCAGTAAAGTTTGGAGCGGTTTACATTACGTTTGTATCTGTTGTGTGCTCATGTGTTGTTGTGGTTGACGCTGAAGTAGGCGTTGACAGGAAGGACGTTGTAGCATATGATTTTGTGGGCTATGCTTAGATCGTGTTTAAGGCGACGTAGTTCCAAAGCTTTCTAAATCTAGGATTGTAAGTCTAGTTTCGTAGGGTATTCTGCTGCGAGTGGTTACCTCTTTGAAATCTTGCCATGTCTTATACACCGGCACGTCTTATAGTCCGAAAAATATGGTATTTCAAATCCGTGGTGTAAGAGAAGAAGGCTGGCTTTGGAATTCTTCCCCGGTGCATTGGTTGAAGTGGTTCCAAAGCGGCACATAATTTATTTATTTATTTATTTATTTATTTATTTATTAGTCAGATTTGTATGCCGCCCCTCTCCGCAGACTCGGGGCGGCTCACAGCAACAATAATACAATGTAAACAAATCTAATCTAATTTAAGTTAATTTAAAAAACCCCAGTTTAGAAACCAACCATACATACTAGCATACCATACATAAATTTTATAAGCCTAGGGGGAGGAAGAATGTCAATTCCCCCATGCCTGATGACAGAGGTGGGTTTTAAGGAGCTTACGAAAGGCTAGGAGGGTGGGGGCAACTCTGATATCCGGGGGGAGTTGGTTCCAAAGGGTCAGGGCCGCCACAGAGAAGGCTCTTCCCCTGGGTCCCGCCAACCGACATTGTTTAGTTGGCGGGACCCGGAGAAGGCCAACTCTGTGGGACCTAACTGGTTGCTGGGATTCGTGCAGCAGAAGGCGGTCCCGGAGATAAACATAAACTTTGGGACTGCACGTAGCAATATGTGTTAAAACCACACAGCTGGGCACATTGAAGCAACTGAACATTTGCTGGAGTAAACTCGGCATGGGAGCTTTCGGCCAGTGCAGAAACAGCTTTGAGTAGCGTTTGGTCCAAAGTTTCATCCACAACTGGCATCTCTACAGAGCTTCGTACAATCACACTGTATGATAAGCCTCCAATTACAGAAGCTGTAGCTCTTTCATACTTCTTGCTAATAACTTCAATAGAAGAATATATTGTCCTCAAGCCTGCGTTTCCTACTGGTGCCTGGCTGGTCACAGTACAAACAGAATGCTGAAGTGAACAGATTTTTTGGTCTGATTCACGATGGCTCTTTATATATTCTAGCACAGTGATTTTCAACCTTTCTTGAGCCACGGCACATTTTTTACATTTACGAAACCCTGGGGCACATTGAGCAGGGGGGAGGGCTGCTAAAAAAAGTTTGGACAAAAACATTCTCTTTCTCTCTCTTCCTCCCTTTTGCTCTATTTCTCTCTCCCTCTTTCTCCCTCTTTCTTTCTCTCTCTCTCCATCCCTCTTTCTTTCTCTTCCTTCCTTCCTCTCTTTTTTGCTCTCTTTCTCCCTCCCTACCTCCCTCTATGTCTTTCTCTCTCTCTCCTTCCCTCCCTCTCTTTCTTTCTCTGTCTTTCTTTCTTTTTCTTGTTCTCTTTCTCTCTCTCTTGTTCTTTCTCTTTCTCTCGCTCATTCTTTCTCTTGCTTGCTTTCTCTCCTTCTTTCTTTCTCTCTTTCTTTCTCTCTTTCTTTCTCTCTCTCTTCCTTTCTTTCTCTCTCTGAGCTTTGCGGCACACCTGACCATGTCTCGCGGCACACTAGTGTGCCCCGGCACACTGGTTGAAAAACACTGTTCTAGCAGATCCAAAAGTAGCTAATTAAGAAACACACTGTGGACAACCCAGAGGTTCACAGAATTATTCAATGCCTCGCCCTCTCTTTTTCTGCCAAAGTAAAACAAAATTTTAGAAAAACCTATGCAATCCGGTGAAATAAGATAGCAGTAAATGATTTAGCTTTACTAGATAAATGGTCAAAGCAATGGAAACTGCAGTTTAATGTTTCCAAATGTAAAATAATGCACTTGGGGAAGAGGAATCCTCAATCTGAGTATTGCATTGGCAGTTCTGTGTTAGCAAAAACTTCAGAAGAGAAGGATTTAGGGGTAGTGATTTCTGACAGTCTCAAAATGGGTGAGCAGTGTGATCGGGCAGTAGAAAAAGCAAGTAGGATGGTTGGCTGCATAGCTAGGGGTATAACAAGCAGGAAGAGGGAGATTGTGATCCCCTTCTATAGAGCACTGGTGAGACCACATTTGGAATACTGTGTTCAGTTCTGGAGACCTCACCTACAAAAAGATATTGACAAAATTGAACAGGTCCAAAGACGGGCTACAAGAATGGTGGAAGGTCTTAAGCATAAAACGTATCAGGAAAGACTTAATGAACTCAATCTGTATAGTCTGGAGGACAGAAGGAAAAGGGGGGACATGATCAAAATATTTAAATATGTTAAAGGGTTAAATAAGGTTCAGGAGGGAAGTGTTTTTAATAGGAAAGTGAACACAAGAACAAGGGGACACAATCTGAAGTTAGTTGGGGGAAAGATCAAAAGCAACGTGAGAAAATATTATTTCACTGAAAGAGTAATAGATCCTTGGAACAAACTTCCAGCAGACGTGGTTGGTAAATCCACAGTAACTGAATTTAAACATGCCTGGGATAAACATAGATCCATTGTAAGATAAAATACAGGAAATAGTATAAGGGCAGACAAGATGGACCATGAGGTCTTTTTCTGCCGTCAGTCTTCTATGCTTCTATGTAGAGGAGAAATCTGCTTATATGAGTTGAAACAACAGGTTTTTTTTTTAATGTTTAGGAACACAATAGAACATTTTGGTACATTTTCTTCCTGGGTTAATAAATGAGCGCATTTTCAGAATTGTCCTTCCTTGGGCCTTTTTCAAATGCTGGGTAGACACCATCTCTGTTTTGGCCACGAGCTCTTTAAAACCAACAAGTGTACATGGAGATTGCATTGTTGAAATGTTGTGCACCGCTGCGTTTCTCACCTGTTATTGAAATCTGAACTTCAGTAATTAATAGCCATAGTGTAAGAGGGTAGGAAAAGTTCAATATTTAAAAGAGTCAAGAGAAAAGTAAACATTTTTCTTTATTTTCCTTGTAGTGGTTGTGCTCGTCTCAGAAAAAGCTTGTTTATGGGGTCACAAAGACTTGACACCAACTCTTGATACCTAGTCAAAACCAATTTAAAGGGTTCTGTGTTTTTACGCTATTGTAAATAGAAGGCAGTTCTGCAATGGAAGGATATATTATGTTGCCCCATAATAATATTAGGAGCCGGGGTGGCGCAGCAGGTAGAGTGCTGTACTGCAGGCCACTGACTGTAGATCTGAAGGTCAGCAGTTCAAATCTCATCACCGGCTCAAGGTTGACTCAGCCTTCTATCCTTCTGGGGTGGGTAAAATGAGGACCCGGATTGTGGGGGCAATAAGCTCGCTCTGTTAAAAAGTGCTATTGCTAACATGTTGTAAGCCGCCCTGAGTCTAAGGAGAAGGGCAGCATAAAAAAATCAAATAAATAAATAAAATAAAATAAATAAATAAATATAAAACTCTGATGGTGCAGTAGTTAAAATGCAGTATTAGCATTTAGACTTATACAGTGATACCTTGTATTACTGTATTAATTGGTTCCAGGATGAGGTTCGTAAGGTGAAAAGTTAGTAAGACGAAACAATGTTTCCCATAGGAATCAATGGAAAAGCGATTAATGCGTGCAAGCTCAAAATTCACCCCTTTTGCCAGCTGAAACGGGTGCTTCGCTGGCAACGGAAGTCCGGAGGTGGGGTTTCCCAGCGAGGGAAGCCTTTGCAATGCTGTGATTTCGCTGAGGCTTCCCTCGCTGGGAAACCCCACCTCCCGACTTCTGTTGCCAGCCGAAGCGCCCGTTTTCGCGCTGGTGGGATTCCCCTGCAGCATCGCAAAATCTGGAGGTGGGGTTTCCCATGGAGGGGAACCTCAGGGGAATCCCACCAGTGCGAAAACGAGCGCTTCAGCCGGCAACGGAAGTCCGGAGGCGGGGCATCCCAGCGGCAGTGGTGGGTTTGTAAGGTGAAAATAGTTCGGAAGAAGAGGCAAAAAAATCTTAAACCCCTGGTTCATATCTCCAAAAGTTTGTATGACGAGGGGTTTGTAAGATGAGGTATCACTGTATACTGCTTCATAGTGCTTTTAAAGTGCTTTCTTAGCGGTTTACAAAATCAGCATATTGGTCCCAAAAATCGGGGTCCTCATTTTACCCATATCAGAATTGTGGAAGACTGAGTCAGCCTTGAGCCAGTGGTGAGATTTGAACTGCTGAACTACAGTTCGCAGTTAACTGAAATAGCCTGCAGTGCTGCACTCTAACCACTGTGCCACCCCAGCTCTTGTATTGCTGGCAAAATCTGTCCACAGCCTGGAGTTTGACCCTGATGGGGCTCAAGGTTTACTTAGCCTTTCATCCTACTGAGTTTGGGCCCCAGATCATTGGGGCAATACGCTGCCATTGTAAGCCACCCAGATTGTGCTGTAAAACACTGTGGAGCAGTATATAAGCATAAGTGTTATTGCTAAAACTCAGCTTCACCAAAAGGTGGGTCGATAGACAGATGAGGAACAGATGGACAAATGATTGATAGCTGTTGCTCTATGCCGCTTCAGACAGAGAGTCATTGCAATGGCCAATGACAAACATCTGAAAAAGGAGGCCTTGTTTTCATGGCGTTTCAGTGTTCTACCATTATTTATTTTTTCCTATCTAGGATGATTTCCAGAGCAGAGAATGCCATTCCTCCACCTCCCAGAGCACCAGCTCCTGTCCCCCCAGGGACTGTTACACAGGTCGATGTCCGGAGCCGGGTGGCAGCTTGGTCTGCGTGGGCAGCTGAACAGGGAGATTGTGAGTGTTGCTGAACTTTTGAGATGTGATTCAACGATTCTGGATGTTCTGCTCTGGATTATGGAACTTTGCCTTATGGCAGAGGTCCTCAAACTTGGCAACTTTAAGACTTGTGGACTTCAACTCCCAGAATTACATTCAAAGAGCCACAAAGGTCCTAACCGGAAGCCCCCCCCCCTCCGTTCAATTCTGAAGCCAACGGGAAGCCCACTTCCCCCACCATAGAGTCTCCTCCTAGTGTGGCATTGTCCTTTATCCTCTGCCAACCGGAAGCCCACTTCCCCCGCCATAGAGTCTCCTCCTAGTGTGGCATCGTCCTTTATCCTCTGCCGAACTGGAAGCCCACTTCCCCCACCATAGAGTCTCCTCCTAGTGTGGCATCATCTTTTATCCTCTGCCGACCGGAAGCCCACTTCCTCCACCATAGAGTCTCCTCCTAGTGTGGCATTGTCTTTTATCCTCTGCCAACCGGAAGTCCGATTCCCCCACCATAGAGTCTCCTCCTAGTGTGGCATTGTCCTTTATCCTCTGCCAACCGGAAGTCCGATTCCCCCACCATAGAGTCTCCTCCTAGTGCGGTGTCTTCTTTTCTCTACCTTTCCTAACCAAAAGCCCTATCAATTGTGGAGCCGGCTGATGACATACAACTGCAGCAGAGGGATGAAAGAGCCACATGCAGCTCCAGAGCCCCAGGTTGCTGACCCCTGACCTAGGTTCTCACAAAGCCGAAAATCACAGCCATCACATTTTTTTTTACACTTGGCATTGGTGTCCAAAATGTCGTCAAGTTAACGGCCTTGAAATATGCAAGGACTAAAACTTTCACAGTATCCATTGGCTTCAGATGTTGAGTTGGAAGAAGCTGCAAATCACAATACTAGTGAAGAAAAATGCCTTCCAAATCACACATTATTTGTTACCTGTTGAATGGTGCAGGCTTTCTCATCTCATTCGGAGAAAAGCCGCTCAATTTATTTAACGTTGTGCAAATATGAACACATGCATTTTTCAGTGATTTTGGTAAAATTGATTGGGGGGGGGGGCAATCACAGCCACTCTTTCTCTCCCCTGAAGGAAGCTATTCTTCATCTCCTTGTTTCTTTAGGTGAGAAACCAAAGCAATACCCCGAGCATGAAGAAACAGCTGAAATGATGGCAGCCAAGATTGACCGAGATGTTGTAAGTGGCCAAAGAGATGGCTTGCATGCAAGAGGTTTTGATGTTTTATTTATTTATTTATTTTATTTGTCACTCAAGTATAGGATAGTAGTTTATATAAACACATAAACATAACATAGAAAGTACAGTGATCCCTCGATTTTCGCGATCTCGTTCTTCGCGAAACGCTATATCGCGATTTTTCCACCCGATGATGTCACTCCCTTCCTTTCTCATCTTTCTTTCTCTCTCTCTTTCTCTATCTTGCTTCTTCCTCTCTCACACTCTCTTCCTCCCTCTCTCATCTCTTTCTTTCCTTCTCTCTCTTTCTCTATCTCTCCCCCTCTTGCTGGCGGGCGGCGGGCGGGCGGGCGAGCGGGGGCATCAGCGAGGAGCCGGGGTTTCCCCTTTGCGTGGGCGGCGGGGAAACCCCGATCTTTGTCTGCTCGCTGCTGCTGCGCCCGCCCAGCAGCTGATCTGCTCGGCGGCAGCAGCGAGGAGCCGAATCGGGCTTTCCCCTTTGCGTGGGCGGCGGGGAAACCCCGATCTTCGTCTGCTCGCTGCTGCCGCCGAGCAGATCAGCTGCTGGGTGGCCGCAGCAGCAGCGAGCAGACGAAGATCCGGGTTTCCCCGCCGCCCACGCAAACTCCACCATCTGCGCATGCGCGGCCATGGAAAAAGGGCACGCATGCGCAGATGGTGTTTTTACTTCCGCAACCCTACATCGTGAAAAATCGATTATCGCGAGGGGTCTTGGAACGGAACCCTCGCGATAATCGAGGGATCGCTGTAATGATTTTAAAAAATCTATTAATTAAAAAAAAATAAAAAATTATTAATAGGGTATTGATTATATATGAAAATTGATATGGAAGCAATTAGGAGAGATTTGAAACATTTCAGCCTATTCAATGTGAGAGATGCTAGAATTCGGAACAGCTTAAATGGGTCTTAGCCAATAGTATATTTCTATAGCATTAAAAAATTGGGCAGCTACTTTTATTCAGATGTCAAAAGTGAAGGCGGTAGCATTTTTATTCTATAACTTCCTGAAATTAACAATTTGATGTTGTTATAATTTTTATTGTACTCTGATTGGAGAGAAAAAATAAATAAATTCTTTGCCAACAAAAGATAATTAAAAAAGACAATAGGACAGTAGGACAGGGATGGTAGGTGCAATGGTGCGCTTATGCACGCTCCTTACAGACCTCTTAGAAAAGGGGAGACGTCAACTGTAGGCAATCTAAGGTTGAAGATTGTGGGGTTGGGGGAAGAAACAACAGAGTCAGGTAGTGCTTTCCAGGCATTGATCATTCTATTGCTGAAGCCGTGTTTTCTGCAGTCTAGTTTGGAGTGGTTTAAATTTAGTTTGAACCTGTTATGTGCTCTTGTGTTGTTGCGGGTGAAGGTGAAGTAGTCATTAACAGGAAAGACATTTTGGTATATGATTTTGTGAACTAAGTTCCTCAAACTCAGGGGGTGGGAGATATTATCATGATTCCCCCCCCCTCCCAGCAGTTAAATTGAGGGCTGTGAAATAGGAAGGCTTTTAATGGCTTCTAAGCTCATTTATTCCAGAATTCCATTTAGAAGCGGCCCAATACTTCAGTTATGGAGAGGAGCTTAAATAACCACCTGCCATGGCGTGGCTTCTTCATGCTGGCTTCTTCTCAGTATTTAATAGTCTTCGGTGCTTCCCTGCCTCTTCCTTAATTAGCCACGTGCCTTATATAAAAGACTTTTTTTTCCTTTAGTCAAGTCTCGGCATTGATTGCCTCCTTCAGTTTTTTAAAATATATACTTTAATAAATTTTATTTTTATTTACATATATCGACAAATATACAAAGACATTTATTTATTTATTTATTCATTCATTCATTCATTCATTTATTTATTGGATTTGTATGCCGCCCCTCTCCGCAGACTCGAGGCGGCTAACAACAATGATAAAAACAGCATGTAGAAATCCAATTAATAAAACAACTAAAAACCCTTATTATAAAACCAAACATACACACCAACATACCATGCATAACTTGTAATGGCCTAGGGGGAAGGAATATCTTAACTCCCCCATGCCTGGCGGCATAAATGAGTCTTGAGTAGTTTACGAAAGACAGGGAGGGTGGGGGCAGTTCTAATCTCCGGGGGGAGTTGGTTCCAGAGGGCTGGGGCCGCCACAGAGAAGGCTCTTCCCCTGGGGCCCGCCAAACGACATTGTTTAGTCAACGGGACCCGGAGAAGGCCAACTCTGTGGGACTTTATTGGTCGCTGGGATTCGTGCGGTAGCAGGCGGTTCCGGAGGTAATCTGGTCCCATGCCATGTAGGACTTTAAAGGTCATGACCAACACTTTGAATTGTGACCGGAAACTGATCGGCAGCCAATGCAAGCCATGGAGTGTTGAAGAAACGTGTGCGAATCTTGGAAGCCCCACGACGGCTCTCGCGGCTGCGTTCACAAACACATAAAGTTAAAAAACATAATAGGAAGCGAGCAAGTGCGCGACAGATCTGTATAGTGATATTAACTAGATACATTCTCAGTAGCCTATTGTAGATAACTTAGTAGCATATATATAACATATATTGCTAACTATTGATAGTAGTTGAATTTTAAAAAAGAAAACAAGATAACAGGATGGTCTTAATTATTATAAATATCTTCATCTCCTTTATACAATTTACTTTAACACCAGGTAAATTTCTTTTACATATTAGTGATTTAAATTTTTTTTTGGCGAATTGGATCTTTTTTCAAGCCAACGGTAAAATATATCCCAGCAAATATAAAGATTCATCATTGTTCCTCCTTCGGTTTTTGAAGACTCCGATTCCATTTGCCTGACCAGCAATGGGAGGCAATCGATCTCTTTACCCAGATTGCAAGAAAAAGTCCCAACAGCAGGCAATATTGTGATTTGCGTTGATTTTGATTGCAAAAGAGGTGGGTTTTTCCCCCCCAACAGTTAAGGGTGTAAAAAAAAAGAAAAGAAGGAAGGTGTGGAATCTTGATTTGCATAATTTCTGGTTAAGTTTGGGGAAGCGGGTCTGTTTTTCAATGCTTTATGTTTACTAGGCTGTTTGTTCCTGCCACAATTTCTTCTTAAAAGTGTGAAGCCACCCTGGGAGTCAGATGAAAAAGACATCCTTCCGTTGCCTTAGCAACCGCAGTGTGGGTTGTCTGGCACCCTCTCACAACTAAGGAATGGCAGCACTGGAGGGTGTTAGTTGAGGTAGGGAAGAGTGAGGTAGAGGATTGTTAGCCTGGTAAGGATGTGTGTGTGTGGAGTTCCATTACATTACATTAGCACCCTTGAAAATGTCCAAAGATACTTCACCAGAAGAGCCCTTCGCTCCTCCCCTCGAAACAGAATACCCTACGAAAGTAGACTTTCAATCGTGGGTCTAGAAAGCTTAGAACTACATCGCCTTAAACATGTATAAGTATTGCCCACAAGATCATATGCTGCAATTACTTCAGCTTCAACCACAACAACACAAGAGCACACAACAGATTCAAACTTAATATTAACCGCTCCAAACTTGGCTGTAAAAAATAGGACTTTAGTAATCGAGTTGTCGAAGCGTGGAACTCATTACCGGACTCCGTAGTGTCATCCCCTAACCCCCAACATTTTACCCTTAGACTATCCATGATTGACCTCTCCAGATTCCTAAGAGGGGCGTGCATAAGTGCACTAGTGTGCCTTCCGTCCCCTGTTCTATTGTCTCTCCTATATCTCCTATATCTTTTCTTCTATTCCTATATCCTTTCTCTATTTTATCATTGATATATTTTATTCCTATATCTTCTCTTCTATTCTTTCTCTGATATATTTTACTACGAGTATATCCTCTATAATCTTCATTGTGTATTGGGCTGAAGAATGAATGAATGAATGAATGAATATATTAAAAGTGGAAAGACCAAGGTAATATATTAACTACTGACCAGTAGGAGGCACCACATGCCCACTAAATGTCCCTGTGTACTCTACATGCAACACCTGAGGGTTCAATCCCCTTGAAAGGCTATACATAGAGCATCTAAGAAAAAGTCTTCTTCTTAGATCAGGAATCTCCAACCTTGGCAACTTTAAGACTTGCTGTCTTCAACTGGCTGAGGAATTCTGGGAGTTGAAGTCCATAAGTTTTAAAGGTGCTAAGGTTCGGGACCCCTGCTTTGGAGTACAGGTAGTCATAACAGATCAGAGCTTGTTTTCATAGCCTTGGACTGTGGGACTCATGTTTCTGTTTATGTTACAAAAAAGGAAAAGAGAAGAATACTGCATTCAATTTTGGTTGCCATGATGTAAAAAGGATGTTGAGACTCTAGAAAAAGTGCAGAGGAGAGCAATAAAGATGATTAGGGGACTGGAGGCTAAAACATATGAAGAACAGTTGCAGGAACTAGGCATGGTTAGTTTAATGAAAAGAAGGACCAGGGGAGATGTGATAGCAGCGTTCCAATATTTCAGGGGTTGCCACAAGGAAGAGGGTATCAAATTATTCTCCAAAGCACCTGAGGGTAGAACAAGAAGCAATGGGTGGAAGTTGAACAAGGAGAGAAGCAACTTAGAACTAAGGAGAAATTTCCTGACAGTGAGAACAATTGATCAGTGGAACAGCTTGCCTCAAGAAGTTGTGAATACTCCAACATGTTGGATAACCATTTGTCTGAAGCAGTATAGGGTTTCCTGCCTAAGCAGGGGGTTGGACAAGAAGACTTCCAAGGTCCCTTCCAACTCGTTGTTGTTGTTGTTCTTCTTCTTCTTGTTAATCCACAAGTCTTAAAATTGCCAAGGTTGGAGACCCTTGTCTTAGAAGAACTCTTCTATGTCTGAAGAGTTGCAATTCACACACTATGTAGTTGTAGCATAGTACTTTCTACCGGACGAGTAATGTTAATATAACATCTAATGCTGCTTACTGTGGGCCAAGTAATGTAGCTGGTCTTGAAATCTATAGCATGAAAACAATATGAAGGCATATTGAAGGAAAACAAGGAAAGTGAACTTGCATAGGTTTTTTAAAACCAAGGTAGCCACCTTCAGCCTTGAACAGCGATTTTCATA
This sequence comes from Erythrolamprus reginae, assembly GCF_031021105.1. NCBI lineage: Eukaryota > Metazoa > Chordata > Lepidosauria > Squamata > Dipsadidae > Erythrolamprus > Erythrolamprus reginae. Next base: position 86,134,921 of record NC_091955.1, on the reverse strand, counting down.
TAAGTGTTTATCCACAAGGAGCTTCCCCACAGCATCTGTCCTGGAAATCGTTTCTTTCATGTTGCTGGAGCATGTTCTTTTTCATGCACTTAGGACAAACTGGAAATCCTTGTGCACGTAGGGTGCTGCATTAGGAACTGGGAATGCAGTCTATGAATACAATAGAATAGAATTCTTTATTGGCCAAGTGTGATTGGACACACAAGGAATTTGTCTTGGTGCATATGCTCTCAGCGTACATAAAAGAAAATATACATTTGTCAAGAATCATATGGTACAACACTTAATGATTGTCATAGGGGTCAAATAAGCAATGAAGAAGCAATATTAAGAAAAATCTTAGGATATAAGCAACAAGTTACAGTCATACAGTCAACATGGGAGGAAATGGGTGATAGGAATGATGAGAAAAACTAGTAGAATAGAAGTGCAGATTTAGTAGAAAGTCTGACAGTGTTGAGGGAATTATTTGTTTAGTAGAGTGATGGTGTTCAGAAAAAAACTGTTCTTGTGTCTAGTTGTCTTGGTGTGCAGTGCTCTGTAGCGATGTTTTGAGGGTAGGAGTTTAAACAATTTGTGTCCAGGATGTGAGGGGTCAGTAAATATTTTCCCCGCCCTCTTTTTGACTCATGCAGTATACAGGTCCTCAGTGGAAGGCAGGTTGGCAGCAATTGTTTTTTCTGCAGTTCTGATTATCCTCTGAAGTCTGTGTTGGTCCTGTTGGGTTGCAGCACCAAACCAGACAGTTATAGAGGTGCAGATGACAGACTCAATGATTCCTCTGTAGAACTGAATCAGCAGCTCCTTGGGCAGTTTGAGCTTCCTGAGCTGGCGCAGAAAGAACATTCTTTGCTGTGCTTTTTTTATGATGTTTTTGATGTTAGTTGACCATTTTAGGTCTTGAGATATTATAGAACCTAGAAATTTGAAGGTCTCTACTGTAGATACTGTGTTGCCTAGTATTGTGAGAGGTGGAAGGGTGGAAGGGTTTCTCTTAAAGTCTACCACCATTTCTACGGTTTTGAGTGTGTTCAGTTCTAGATTGTTCTGGTCACACCACAAGGATAGTTGTTCAACTTCCCGTCTGTATGCGGATTCATCGTTGACTCGAATGAGTCCAATCACTGTTGTATCATCTGCAAACTTCAGTAGTTTAACAGATGGATTGTTTAACAGATGATTTATAACAATTTCCTTTTCCACCTGTGGATTTCAGAGAAAGAGCTATACAGGCAGCTGGGGGGTGGGGGTGGGGGGAATTGGCTAGCTTTATTTCAAAAATACCTGATAAATGTTTAAAGATCCATACTGTAGGGTTTCCACTGCAAGGCCAGTTGAAAGCTCAGTGCCCTAAATAACATTTATTTATTTATTTATTTGTTTGGTCATGTACATATTGGTGGTATACAAAAATAATAATATTTGTTTTCGTAGATTTTCACGGGTTTATGTATGTAGATTGTTCTGAGTTCGGGTAGAAATTTGGAAACCAGCCCTAAACAAAAAAACATATCATAATCATCACCATGTCAATCCTTCAACTAAATGTGATTCCACCAACCAATCAAATCATTAAAACATAGCCACCCAATCTACTTGCTACATTCAAACCAAATCTCCACCCCCACCACTATTTATAAGGAACAAATGGCAGTTGCAGACAAACTACATTTACAGCAGCACGAAGCTTACAACTTCAGCCTGATGATGGTGAATGTGATTTCACCGAAACGTCGCATAGACATGCAAAATATTACACGGGGCAAAACCCGAACTCAGAACAATCTACAAATAATAATATTTATATACATGATACTAGTAAAAGAGAAACATTAGGACAGGGGACGGAAGGCACTCTGGTGCACTTATTACACGCCCCTCACTGACCTCTTAGGAATCTAGGAATTTAATTAGGAATTTAATTAGGAGATTAATTCAGGACCTAATCAAAAGAAAACAAGAGGCGGAGTAGTAACTTTAGAACTATATTTGCATGTACCTTGGAACTTCAGCTACACAAGGCCTTCAATTGCTCTTTGTACCAAGAGCTAAAAATACTTTAAGTGGATCCAGACTTTCATTTCATAAGCACGTGGGGGGGGGGTTGAAAACTCCCCCCCAACTGTTAGCTAGAGCAGAAATAGTTTTATAAGTTCATAATTGCTTGCCATAAGATAAGGCTAAAAAAGAAAAGATTTCCCTAGCACTCCAGAAAGAATACAGTTAAATCAAGATCGTGCGTGGGAAGATCTCAAATACAATTATGCTCCAATCTTAACCAAGCACGACGCTTTTATTGATGCTAGCTTTAGAACAAAGGGGGAAATATAGACACAAGTGATATGGTAATATCAGGTTATATCCACTTTACAAGGTGTCGCTTTCTGTAGATAAATGCGTAGGTTCCCTGCAATGATTCTCATTCTTCACAGCTAACACTACAACGTTTTGGGTGACGTTCCTTGCATTCATAAATGACACCCACTTATCTATTCCCTTCAGCAAATCCTGAATCATATTCTGGATGACATTGAATATTTTGTCACCAAGCTTCAGAAAGCAGCCGAAGCTTTTACAGAACTTTCAAAGCGGAAGAAAAGCAAGAAAAATAAGAAAAAAGGACCAGGTGGTAAGGAACAGAATCCTTTCTTCTTTCAGTAATTTTCTGATCGCATTTCACTTGGCTGAACTGTTAAAAGTTCCTCTATTTAGTTAGATAAGTAGCTGCATTGGGCAGAGTTCAAACGACCTTACCCTTCAATCATTATATGTTTGTGACATGCCTGTCATGTTTGGTGTCAGATTTATGCTTAGAAACATAGAAGATTGACGGCAGAAAAAGACCTCATGGTCCATCTAGTCTGCCCTTATACTATGTCCTGTATTTTATCTTAGGATGGATAGTATGTTTATCCCAGACATGTTTAAATTCAGTCACTGTGGATTTACCAACCACGTCTGCTGGAAGTTTGTTCCAAGCATCTACTACTCTTTCAGTCAAATAATATTTTCTCACGTTGCTTCTGATCTTTCCCCCAACTAACCTCAGATTGTGCCCCCTTGTTCTTGTGTTCACTTTCCTATTAAAAACACTTCTCTCCTGAATCTTATTTAACCCTTTGACATACCTGCTTAATGCAGAGGTGGGTTCGGATTGGTTTGGAACGGTTCACCCGAACTGGTTGCAAGTCCCTGGTGATGTGACAATGATGTCATGGAACTGGTTCTGTCAGTGCTGGTCTGTGGATGCTGTCATGTTAAAAAAAAATTATAAAAAATTGGATTAAAAAAAAACATTTTTGGCACTGCACATGCGTGTGCCTATGAGGTGTGGCCACATGGCACAGGAGGAAGCGAACCGGCAGCGAGGTAAGTTAGCACCCATCCTTGGCGTAATGTTTGACTAATGTTGAAAAGAACAGGCAGCTGATGTTTTCTCTGTCGTGTTGTTCGTTTGCATACATACTCAGCAGAACAAAGAAAAGGAGTATAGAAACATAGAAACATAGAAGTCTGACGGCAGATAAAGACCTCATGGTCCATCTAGTCTGCCCTTATACTATTTTCTGTATTTTATCCTAGGATGGATATATGTTTATCCCAGGCATGTTTAAATTCAGTTACTGTGGATTTATCTACCACGTCTGCTGGAAGTTTGTTCCAAGGATCTACTACTCTTTCACTAAAATAATATTTTCTCATGTTGCTTTTGATCTTTCCCCCAACTAACTTCAGATTGTGTCCCCTTGTTCTTGTGTTCACTTTCCTATTAAAAACACTTCCCTCCTGGACCTTATTTAACTATTTAATATATTTAAATGTTTCGATCATGTCCCCCCTTTTCCTTCTGTCCTCCAGACTATACAGATTGAGTTCATTAAGTCTTTCCTGATATGTTTTATGCTTAAGACCTTCCACCATTCTTGTAGCCCGTCTTTGGACCCGTTCAATTTTGTCAATATCTTTTTGTAGGTGAGGTCTCCAGAACTGAACACAGTATTCCAAATGTGGTCTCACCAGCATTCTATATAGCGGGATCATAATCTCCCTCTTCCTGCTTGTTATACCTCTAGCTATGCAGCCAAGCATCCTACTTGCTTTTCCTACTGCCCGACCACACTGCTCACCCATTTTGAGATTGTCAGAAATCACTACCACTAAATCCTTCTCTTCTGAAGTTTTTGCTAACACAGAACTGCCAATGCAATACTCAGATTGAGGATTCCTTTTCCCCAAGTGCGTTATTTTACATTTGGAAACATTAAACTGCAGTTTCCATTGCTTTGACCATTTATCTAGTAAAGCTAAATCATTTACCATATTACAGACCCCTCCAGGAATATCTGTGGAGAGGGGCGGCATACAAATCTAAATAAATAAATAAGTAAGTAAGTAAGTAAGTAAGTAAGTAAGTAAGTAAGTAAGTAAGTAAGTAAGTAAGTAAATAAATAAATATCAACCCTATTGCACACTTTAGAGTCATCGGCAAATAGGCAAAACTTCCCTACCAAACCTTCCCCTATGTCACTCACAAACATATTAAAAAGAATAGGACCCAGAACAGAATGTTGATATTTTCTCTATTGTGTTGTTCGTTTGCATACATACTCAGCGGAACAAAGAAAAGGAGTATGAAACAACATTTAAAAAATGGAATTTCTGCAAGCCATTCGTCTTGAGTCAATTAACTCTTTTGTCTGGGTTAAGGGCGTGCTAGTTTGGAGTGTGAAATCTTGTGAAATGTTCCATTTCAAGTGCGAAATGGTCTCTTTCAAGTGTTTTGGAAGTTTGGTTTTTTTTCAATCCGGGAACAGAGATTATCTCTTTCAAACTCTAAAATTTTCAAAAATGTTTCAAAGAGTCCATCTCATGCTTGAAGTGGGATTTGCAAAATTTTAAAGAACAAAATAGTTTGCATCTAGATATATTACACATTTTTTCCAATGTGTGTATGTGAGGGGGTAGAATCAGCCAGTGTGGTGCAGTGGTTAAAATGCAGTATTGCAGGCAAACTCTGCCCACAGTCTGGAGTTTGATCCTGACCGGAATCTAGGTTGACTCATCTTTCCACCCTTCTGAGGTCGGTAAAATGAAGATCCAGATTGTTGTAATATGCTAACATTGTAATCTACCCAGAGAGGGCTGAAAGGCATTAAAGGACAGTACATAAGTCTAAAGGCTGTTGTTATTGTTACTGCCAAGGTACAGGATTGAGGAAACTCATACACAGGTGCTAGCTGCCTGTCATTTATTCTTAGCTATAGATCAAAGTGGAAAATTATTGATCTACCACCCCATATTGGTCCAGTGTTTCGGAACCCCAGTAAGCTACGTAGACGTCAACTCCCAGAATGTCCAGCCCAGCATGCTGACTGAGAAATTTGGGGAGCTGAAGTACACATGGAGAGTTCTGGGCATTGAAGTACATGTTAAGGTTGCTGACGTTGAGCAACATCGTAGTGGATTACTGTTAGCATATAGGGTGGGAAAGGGGGGTGGAACGTTGAGAGAGAGCTAATTTGCATATTGGTATGTAAATCAGTTTGTGGCATTTGGAAGATAGAATTCTTGGGATTTGTGTGCTGACTGTTGGTGAATCTGCGCCAGAGAGCGCAGATGTATAGAGAAATATAGTTACACTGTCAAGTTGTTTATTTGTGTAAATATGAAACCATTTCAATGAGCAATGAAGAAATAAAAGCATAAGTTGTATATTGGAGTCATTGTATCTGTACCCCAATATACATAGTATCACGGTTCTGCTATGAAGAGTCTCTGCTGTATGAAGTGGTGAACATCACTTGAAAAACATAAATAACATAAAATCCAACAATTACATCCATAATCTTCAATGAAAGAGTCTTCATTATTTGGTGCATTGACTTGAGCTGATATTCTCAGTCTCTCTCTCTCTCTCTCCCCCTACCTTTCCCTCCCCCCCCCTCTCATCTTGGGTCTTGAAGGGTGAATATGTGTTGAGGTTGGGGGACCCCAGTCTAGAATCTCATTCTCCTGTTTTGCCAGTGGTGAAAATATTTCTATAGGTAATACGGTAAGTGAAATCTAAGTGAAAATCTAAGTGATTTTGGTTTCATTTTTCTATTTCTTCACCAGAGGGGGTCTTAACGCTCCGTGCAAAGCCTCCATCTCCAGATGAATTTGTGGACTGTTTGCAAAAATTTAAGCATGGTTTCAACCTTTTGGTAAGTGAATGTGAGCTGGGTACTCCAAGCAATTCCAGGTTTTTGTTGCAGCTTGATAGCAATAGTTAGTTTTTTAAAAATCTGTTGTTACAATCTGCCACTGAATTTCACCAGCTTTCCTGTAAATTTGCAACTTAGATTTCCTTAACTGAACACACTATCTTAGTAATTGTACAAACTGCTTCTGAATTGTTGGCTTTAGAACAAAAGGGAAATGATATAAAAGAGTGATCAAATAGTGGCATTAAAGCTCACTTTTAGAATTATATTTAATTTTCCACCCCCATCATACTCAGCTAAAGTATTGCAACTTCCAGAACTGAAGGTTTTTTTCCAGGATTTTTTTTTCAAGCGACAACACAATAATCTTTCTAGGATGCTAAAGACAATCTTCAGAGTATCAAGAATGTGTTTAGATATTCCTACTTTTTCCAATACCTTCATTTTGGGGTGGGTTTTTTTGATAAACTGATCCTAGCATGTAAACTATCACTGTTACTGATTCTAGAGCATTGAAAGATGACTAATTTAGTAATATACATCTGTGTGTCAATGCCTAATTTAATATTTGCAAGATGGATAGCAAAGAACTAAAACATTAAAAGACACAACCAGGACTAACTCTTTTTTAAAAAAAAAAAAGTCTTGAAAATATTGCATTTAATAAATCTTGAAATAATATTTATTAAGAAATTGATCCTAAAATCACCAACTAGTCATGACGGCATTGCTCATTTTAAAAGATTACCTTAAATGCATCTTATTTAGTTTAAGAAATTTATTGATAAGTTGAGTAGATTACATTGATTAGAGAATTAATCTTATCTGTCTGTCTGTCAATCTATCTATTTATCTGTATCATTTGATCGTTTATAATATCATTGTATATGTATGATGTGTACACTTTTGGGATTTTATCTGGCTTATCAGTATACAAATGTAATTACCTTTTATTAATAACTGAGTTTTGGCATGAACTACGTTTGAGATATTTCAAATGCCATTTTGAATTGCTAAACTTTGTTCTCATAAGATCTCTTCCACACTATCCCTTTTAACTTTCACAGGCTAAATTAAAGTCACACATCCAAAATCCCAGTGCACCTGAACTGATTCACTTTCTGTTTACTCCTCTAAATATGGTAAGTCTGAAATATTATTTAATATCTAGGGGCTCAGTTTATTTCTCTGAGTGTGTCAAAGCCTAATCCATTATGAATTTCAGTACTGAATGCAGAGGGTGTATATCATGGAAATAAAAACCTTATTTTTTATTGGCTTCCTTAAAAGCTAGCTTGCTCCATATTGAAATAAAAAGTCTCATCTGGTTTAAACGCCTCAATGGTATTTTAGTCAGTTTTACCAATTCCAAAGGTTTTATTTGGCTCAGAATCAAGAAGGAGCTCAACATTGTGAGCTTACATTTCAAAACTCAAAACTCACATTTAATCTACGGAGTTTAAACTACAGAACACAGGTAGCCCTCAACTTTGGAAATTTTAATCCTAAATAAAAAAATTCCATTTGCCTAGAATTTTAATCATGGGTCATAGTGGTAGGTCAAGTTAGCACACGATCAGACTCAATTTCACAACCATTTTTACGTTGGTATTTAAGCAAGTTGTTTTGATTTGATTTATTGGATTTATTGGATTTGTATGCCGCCCCTCTCCTGAGACTCAGGGCGGCTAACAACAATAATAAAACAGTATACAAAATAATCCAATACTAAAAACGATTAAAAACCCATTAATATAAAAAACCAAACAGACATACAGACATACCATGCATAAAATTGTAAAGGCCTAGGGGGAAAGAATATCTCAATTCCCCCATGCCTGACGGCAGAGGTGGGTTTTAAGTAGCTTACGAAAGGCAAGGAGGGTGGGGGCAATTCTAATCTCTGGGGGGAGTTGGTTCCAGAGGGCCGGGGCCGCCACAGAGAAGGCTCTTCCCCTGGGTCCCGCCAAGCGGCATTGTTTAGTTGACGGGACCCGGAGAAGACCCGTGGGACTTAACTAGTCGCTGGGATTCGTGCAGCAGAAGGCGGTCCTTGAGATAATCTGGTCCGGTGCCATGAAGGGCTTTATAGGTCATAACCAACACTTTGAATTGTGACCGGAAACTGATCGGCAACCAATGCAGACTGTGGAGTGTTGGTGTAACATGGGCATATTTGGGAAAGCCCATGATTGCTCTCACAGCTGCATTCTGTTTTGGTTATTAAGCAAATGATGTGGTTGTTAAGTAAATCCTTTAGTTGTAAGTCCAAATCCAACTTAGCCAATGGGCATTTTTTTGTCAGAAAACAGCAAAAAAATATAAAATGCAATCACATGATCACATAATTCAGCAACTGGTCATAGATGCAAATGGGTTGCCAAGTGTTTGAAATGCAATCACAGGAGTGGTGTGGCAGTTGTAACTTTGAAGATGGGTCGTAAATAACTTTTTTTTGAGTTTGTCCTAACTTTGCGGGGGGTGGGGTTAAAAATTTTTATATTTTTTTCCTCCACAATTTCCATTTTTATGTCAACACTTATACCTTAAAATGTCAACAACATACATATTTATACATTTTTCTTCAATCAGTCAAAAACCGGTGTCCTTTTTTGCACCTATTTCTATCCTGTTCATCAATCTATAAAGCCCTTCATGGCATCGGACCAGAATACCTCCGGGACCGCCTTCTGCTGCACAAATCCCAGCGACCGATTAGATCCCACAGAGTCAGCCTTCTCCGGGTCCCGTCAACTAAACAATGTCGGTTGGCGGGCCCCAGGGGAAGAGCCTTCTCTGTGGCAGCCCCGACTCTCTGGAACCAGCTCCCCCCAGAGATTAGAACTGCCTCTACCCTCCTTGCCTTTCGTGAACTCCTCAAAACCCACCTTTGTCGTCAGGCATGGGGGAATTGAGATATTTCCCCCGGGCCTATATAATTTATGTATGGTATGTTTGTAGGTATGTCTGCTTAAAAATGGGGTTTTCTTAAATACTTTAAATTTTAAATTGTAAATTATTAGATTTGTTATGAATTATTTTATTATGTTGTGAGCCGCCCCGAGTCTACAGAAAGGGGCGGCATACAAATCTAATAAATAAATCTAATAAATAAATAAATAAATAAATAAATCTGTTATCCTTCATTCCGTTACACTCCCCTCCTTCTATCTCAATCTCCTCCTTCTATCTTCTTACTCCTTCTCTGTTTGTCCTAACTTTGAACAATCCATGAAATGGCCAGTCATAAATTGAGAATCACCTGTATGTGTGTCTATGGAGATTCTCAGTCATCCAGGTCCTGGTTTTCCAATACAGGTGCTTTTTCAAGAGGCAATTGGACTTTCTGGTTGTTGTTGGGTTAGGTTTTTTTTTAAGACGTTTCACTTTTCATGCAAGAAGCATCTTCATCTTCTTCTTCATTTCTGAAGAAGCTTCTTGGATGAGAAGTGAAACGACTTCAAAGAAAAACAAAGAAAGTCCTGTAGCCTCTTGAAAAAACCCCCCACCTTTGGGAAAACCTGTATTCAAGGCAAAGGATCTTGCCCCTTTTAAAATGTACAAAAGCAAAAATTCCAGTCCACATATACAGTGGTACCTCTACATACAAACTTAATTCGTTCCGTGACCAGGTTCGTAAGTAGAAAAGTTTGTACGAAGAAGCAATTTTTCCCATAGGAATCAATGTAAAAGCAAATAATGTGTGCGATTGGGGAAACCACAGGGAGGGTGGAGGCCCTGTTTCTTCCCAGGAGATTCCTAGAGAGGCCCCACAGAGGCTTCTCCCTGCCTTTTCTGGCCCTGTTTCCTCCCAGGAGATTCCTAGATAGGCCCTACAGAGGCTTCTCCTCACATTTTCCAGCCCTGTTCCCTCCCAGGAGATTCCTAGAGAGGCCCCACGGAGGCTTCTCCCCACCTTTTCTGGCCCTGTTTCCTCTCAAGAGATTCCTAGAGAGGCACCACAGAGGCTTCTCCTCACCTTTTCCAGCCCTGTTTCCTCCCAGGAGATTCCTAGAGAGGCCCCACCGAGGCTTCTCCCCAGCTTTTCTGGCCCTGTTTCCTCCCAGGAGATTCCTAGAGAGGCCCCACAGAGGCTTCTCCCTGCCTTTTCTGGCCCTGTTTCCTCCCAGGAGATTCCTAGAGTGGCCCCACAGAGGCTTCTCCCCACCTTTTCTGGCCCTGTTTCCTCCCAGGAGATTCCTAGAGAGGCCCCATGGAGGCTTCTCCCCACCTTTTCTGGCCTTGTTTCCTCTCAAGAGATTCCTAGAGAGGCCCCACGGAGGCTTCTCCCCACCTTTTCTGGCCCTGTTTCCTCCCAGGAGATTCCTAGATAGGCCCTACAGAGGCTTCTCCTCACATTTTCCAGCCCTGTTTCCTCCCAGGAGATTCCTAGAGAGGCCCCACCGAGGCTTCTCCCCAGCTTTTCTGGCCCTGTTTCCTCCCAGGAGATTTCTAAAGAGGCCCCACAGAGGCTTCTCCCCAGCTTTTCTGGCCCTGTTTCCTCCCAGGAGATTCCTAGAGAGGCTCCATGGAGGCTTCTCCCCACCTTTTCTGGCCTTGTTTCCTCTCAAGAGATTCCTAGAGAGGCCCCACGGAAGCATCTCCCTGCCTTCTCTGTTTACAGTTTCGGAGGCTCGGGTATGTAAGTAGAAAATGGTTCTTGAGAAGAGGCAAAAAACCCGAACACCCGGTTCTTATCTAGAAAATTTTGTAAGTAGAGGCATTTGTAGGTAGAGGTACCACTGTACATAGATTTTTAAAAGAAAAACCAGAAATGTTCTTAATTAATTACCCAACTACCTCTGCTAAATAACAAGGCATTATCACCGCATACCTCTACCGGATCTATTCTGTAAGCAACCACATTCTCTCAATGTGCATTTATTATTTCTCGTAGGTGGTACAGGCAACAGGAGGGCCCGAGCTTGCAAGCACGGTGCTCAGCCCCCTTCTGACAAAAGACACCATCGACTTTTTACGTTGCATTGTCACAAGCGAAGAAGGACAACTCTGGGTATCCCTAGGGAATGCATGGACCAAAGCCAGGTAACAATTGAGTTGAACATCGTATATTAGAACTGTGTCAAACTTCATGGGTGTTTTGTTTCCCCCCCCCCTACCAATCTGCACATCCTTCATATTACACTAAAACAGAATAACAGAGTTGGAAGGGACCTTGGAGGTCTTCTAGTCCAACCCCCTGATTAGGCAGAAAACCCTACACCACTTCAGACCGGGCGGAGGTTCCAAATTACCACTGCTACTGGTGCTGATGTGCGAGCAGCTCTGAGTGACTGGTGGGCGCGTGCATGCATTGGAACGAGATTTGGCTTCTGCGCATGCGCAGGAAGCAAATCTTGCAAGAAGATGCACGGGCGGGTGAGATTTCGGTGTGTTTTTTTTTTTGCTTCCATGCATGTAAAACATGCACGGGACAAAAAAGCAAAAAGAAGCAAACAAAAAGGCCAAAAATTCCCAAAATCTCTCTCTCGCGCGCATCCTGTCGCCAAATTTTGCTACTTGTGCATGCGCAGAAGCCAGATCTGAAGCCAAAGCTCCAATGTGTGCACACACCTCCATTTCCGCTATCAATGCGGCGTCCCTCCCCCTCCATTCTGATAGCAAACTAATACCACAAATGGTTATCCAATCTCTTTTTATAAACTTCTAGTGTTCGAGCATTCATAACTTCTGGAGGCAAGTTGTTCCATGGATTAATTGTCCTAACTGTCAAGAAATTTCTCCTTACTTCTAGATTGTATCAGTGTTCCCTCTAATTTTTTTTGTGGGTGGGCGGAAAAGTATAGTGTCTGAGCAGCAGTCCCTTCGGGACTGGGCGGTACAGAAATAATAAATAAATAAATAAACAAACAAATAAAAAACCCACCCTGTTTTGCCTCAGAGAATTTCAAAATAAAATACTGTACTGTGTGTCTATAACAGTGAGCTCATAATAGGGCAACTCTATCAATATCAAAATGCCACTTAAATAGTTGAGCTAGTTTCAAACTAGATTTTGATTTTCTTTCTCTCTTCCTTACTCCCATTCTTTTTCTTTCTCTTTTCCTTCCTCTCTTTTTTCTATCTGTTTCTCTCTCTTCCTCTCTCTCTCCTTCCCTCTCACTCTTTCCCTCTCGGCTTCTGGGCAGGTTTGGAAAACTCTGAGTTGATGACGATTTTTAAGTGAGCGATTGCTCACTGCTCAGCTTAGAGGGAACTATGGATTGTATCTCTCTTTGATTAGTTTCCATCCTGTATAGGTTTCAAGAAAAAAATTATATTCTTGGGGGTTTTATTCAGTTATTAATGTTTCAGTTTCCTTTTATTTCCCCTGTTGAAAGAATTCAGAAGCTTCTTGGCAAAGCCTCTTGATACGAACAGGCTCCTTATATGTCAATTAGCCATCGTCAGTTAATTGATCTTACAGATCAATAGCCATTTTGAGCACATGCTCACAGCTTTTATAATGAAGAGTGAAGTGGCTGGAGGGTGACACAATTATGGCCAGGGATCATAATTACATGATTGTCAGCCTGCATTAAAACAGACCCATACAGAAATAATTATGTGTAATTACAGCCATTAATAAATTTTGAAGTGATTGAGGGTGTTGTAAATAGATCCATTCTTGACACTGATGATTGCAAGAAACACAGGCAAAAATGTATGAAATGTTTTGCTTTGACTGCACAGACTGAACTAATTTTGAAGATACGTCTGCAGACCTGGATGGACTTTCAGATACTGTAACATCATATGTCAGCTTCTGTGAAGACCTATGTGCACCGACCAGGAACTTGCGAATGCACAGTAACAATAAACCTTGGTTCACAACTAAATTTATGCAGTTACGTCATTCCAAAGAGGAAGCCTACAGAAAAGGTGATAGAATGCTGTACAATCAGGCCAGAAATATATTAACAAGGGAGATCAGAGCAGCAAAAAGGAACAACTCTGAAAAGCTGGTTCTCAACAAATGAACCAACAAACATGTGGAAAACTCTCAAGAACATCATCAGTTACAGCAAACCATCTTCCCAAACTGAAGGAAATCAGCAACTGGTAGATGATGTGAATGTGTTCTACTGCAGGTTTGAAAGGAAACTACAGCCACCTATCTCCCCAACCTCTATCCTAGACACATCAACAACAGCCAAACCTCCTACAACTGAACCCATCCCATTAGGTTCACAACCCCTGGTGATCACAGAAAAGGAAGTGCAAGATCTATTTCTCAGACAGAAGCCTGGAAAAGCACCAGGCCCAGACAAGATAACTCCTTCTTGCTTAAAAGCAGACCAGTTGGCCCCCACCTTCACCCAAATTGTCAACAAATCACTAGAGTTGTGCTATATTCCTTTTTGCTTCAAACACTCCACTATCATCCCAATGTCAAAGAAGCCCTCCATCAAGGAACTGAATGACCACAGACCAGTCGCTCTAACATCTGTAGTTATGAAAACCTTTGAAAGGCTAGTGATGTCCCACTTGAAAACCATCACGGATCCACTGTTAGACCCCCTGCAATTTGCATAACGAGCAAATAGATCGACAGATGATGCTGTTAATATGGCTCTGCGCTATATCCTGTAACATCTTAAATCTCCAAAGACCTACGCTAGGGTCCTCTTTGTAGACTTTAGTTCAGGATTCATCACCATCACACCGGACATTCTTCTAACTAAACTAAATCAGCTAGCAGAACCTGAACACACTTGTAAGTGGATCACAAGCTTCCTAACAGACTGGAAGTAGCAGGGGAAGCTAGGCAAAATCACATCAGATAACTGTACAATTAGCACAGGGCACCCCCAAGGCTGTGTACTCTCACCACTTCTCTCTGACTCAATGACTTCTCTCTGACTCACCAATGACTGCATCTCAAACGATCTATCTGTTAAACTACTGAAGTTTGCAGATGATACAACAATGATTGCTCTCATTTGAGACAACAATGAAACCACATACAGACGGGAGGTTGAACAAGTAGTCTCTTCTCATCCTGCTTACAATCTTTTTGAACTGTTACCTTCTGACAGAAGATACAGAACAATTGAAACTCCGACCACGTTTTTATCCCAGAGCTATACTCACATTTAACAATGAACTGAAGGGTCACCATCAATGAACTGTTGGACAGTATTACTTGGTCTGTTGTGTAGATGTTTGAGTGGTTCAGGGTGGGGAATTTGTGGTGGGTGGGGCATATTTTTTTGGATTGTTATGTGTGTTGGGACTGGTCTTTGGGCATCATGTGAATTTCGTTGTATGGGTACCGTATTTTTCGGAGTATAAGACTCACCTTAGTTTTGGGGGAGGAAAATAGGGAAAAGAATCTGCTTACCAGATATTCATCTAGCTAACATCCTTAGTCTGGTCAACTTCAGCACATTATTTTATCCCCTGGTTATGGTTTTTAAAAAAACTTTATATGGAGAGAGTAACAATGAAAGAGCTTGCAAGCCAGTAAGAGCTGGGAACATCATTAGCAGCTGGAAAGAAACATTCAGAGCAAGTAGAACAATGGAAAAAACCCTGGAAAGACTTAGGGCTTAGAAAACATTATTTGCAGAGAGTAACAATGAAAGAGCTTGCAAGCGAGTAAGAGCTGGGAACATCGCTAGCACTTGGTTAGGGCTGGAAAGAAACATTTGGAACAAGTTTGACCCATGGGGAAAAAAACCCTGCAAAGACTTAGGGCTTGGAAAACATTCCTCGCAGAGAGTAACAATGAAAGAGCTTGCAAGCCAGTAAGAGCTGGGAACATCGTTAGCACCTGGTTAGGGCTGGAAAGAAACATTTGGAGCAATTTAGAGCAATGAAAAAAAAAACCTGCAAAGACTTAGGGCTTGGAAAACATTCTTTGCAGAGAGAAACAATGAAAGAGCCTGCAAGTAAAAGCTGGGAAGATCATTACAAGCTAATTAGGGCTGGGAAAGACAAAAAAGGCAATATTCAAAGCATAAGATGCACCTAAATTTTCAGTCTCTTTTAGGGAGGAAAAAGGTGCATCTTATACTCCCGAAAAAAAGGTATATTGTATATATACATACAATGACAATAAAGTATTTATATTATATTTTCCAACTAGCCTTGTGGTGTGACCGGAACAATCTGGAACTGAACACACTCAAAACCGTAGAAATGGTGGTAGACTTTAGGAGAAATCCCATCCTATCAGCTATTACAACTAAACAACACAGTATCAACAGTAGAGACATGCACATTTCTAGGTTCTATCATATCTCAAGACCTAAAATGGTCACCTGACATCAAAAACATCATAAAAAAAGCACAACAAAGAATGTTCTTTCTGCGCCATCTGAGGAAGCTCAAACTGCCCAAGGAGCTGCTGATCCAGTTCTACAGAGGAATCATTGAGTCTGTCATCTGCACCTCTATAACTGTCTGGTTTGGTGCTGCAACCCAACAAGACCGACACAGACTTCAGAGGACAATCAGAACTGCAGAAAAAACAATTGCTGCCGACCTGCCTTCCATTGAGGACCCATATATTGCACGAGTCAAAAAGAGGGCTGTGGAAATATTTACTGACCCCTCGCATCCCGGACATAAACTGTTTGAACTACTACCCTCAAAATGTCACTATGGAGCACAGCACACCAAAACAACTAGACAAAAGAACAGCTTTTTCCCCAAATGTTATCACTCTGCTAAAGAAATTATTCCCTCTGTCAAACTATTTACTAAGTCTGCACTACTATTACTACTAGTTTTTTTCTCATCATTCCTATCACCCCTCTTCTCCCACTTACAACTGTATGACTGTAACTTGTTGCTTGTATCCTTAAGATTTTTGTTAATATTGTTTCTTGCTTGCTTATCTGACCCTATGGCAATCATTAAGCGTTGTATCTCATGATTCTTGACAAATGTATCTTTTTCTTTTATGTACGCTGAGAGCATATGCACCAAAGATAAATTCCTTGTGCGTCCAATCACACTTGGCCAATAAAGAATTCTATTCTATTGTATTCTATTCTATTTTATTGTATAGGAAAATGATAAAAGAATTTCCGCCACAATTCTTAATTTGTGCAGTACACATGCTGTTTCAATATACAGGCAATCCTTGATTTATGACCACAGTCAGCCGAAAGTTTCTATTGCCAACATTTGTTAAGTAAATTTTGCCCCCATTTATGACCTTTCTTGCCATAGTTGTTAAGTGAATCACTGCAGTTCTTAATATAGTGACACTGTTGTTAAGTGAATCTGGCTTCCACATTGAATTTGCTTGTGAGAAGGTCGCAAAAGGGGATCACATGACCCAAGGATACTATAAATGTCATAAATATGAAACACTTGTCAAGCAAAGTGTTGGTTATGACCTATAAAGCCCTTCATGGCACCGGACCAGAATATCTCCGGGACCGCCTTCTGCTGCACGAATCCCAGTGACCAGTTAGGTCCCACAGAGTGGGTCTTCTCCGGGTCCCATCAACTATAAACAATGTCGCTTAGCGGGACCCAGGGGAAGAGCCTTCTCTGTGGCGGCCCCGGTCCTCTGGAACCAACTGCCCACAGAGATTAGAATTGCCCCCACCCTCCTTGCCTTTCGTAAGCTCGAGCCTCTGGGAGGATGAAAACTGCCTCTCCTATTTCCGGACTTCTGGAACTTTTAGAAGGCCTGTTCTTTCACCTCCCTAAGCCTCCGCGTGGGCCCTTCACTTACCTGACTTCCAAAAGGGGCCGCGTGGAGACTCCTGGGAGGAGTGGGATGGGAGGGTTAGGGAAGGGGTGGAGCCAGCCAGGGTGAGAACCTGTAGCAGCCCAATCCTGGCGGCAAGTCAAGGACTACCTGTGATTCTTCCCTTTTTAAAAAACATTGTATACGCAGCGTAATATTCTCCTTGATACAGAGAGATAATGTAGAAATTTATTTATTTATTTATTTATTTATTTATTTTCTTATTTATTTATTTATTTATTTATTTATCTATTTACTTACTTACTTACTTACTTACTTACTTACTTACTTACTTACTTACTTACTTTATTCGTTCGTTCGTTCATTCATTCATTCATTCATTCATTCATTCATTCATTCATTCATTCATTCATTCGATTTCTATGCCGCCCTGCTCCTTAGACTCAGGGCGGCTTACAACATGTTAGCAATAGCACTTTTTAACAGAACCAGCCTATTGCCCCCACAATCCGGGTCCTCATTTTACCCACTTTGGAAGAATGGAAGGCTGAGTCAACCTTGAGCCGGTGATGAGATTTGAACCGCTGACCTTCAGTTCTACAGTCAGCTTCAGTGGCCTGCAATACAGCACTCTACCTGCTGCGCCACCCTGGGTCTTCATTGGGGACAGATAGGCAAACTGCTCCAACTTCTATCCTCCAGATTCATTGATCTGGAATGTTCCAGAATTCTAAGCTAGTATGACATTTGGAATTTGGGGAGTAATCAGTGGTGGGATGCTTCCGGTACGGGCCACTCTATAGTAGTAAAATCGCGAGTGCGTGTGCAGCTGTGCGTGACCAGTGGGTGAATGCAAGATTTGGCTTCTGCATTCGCGCAGGAACCCAAATCTTACGCGAGGACGCTTGTCCTTGCGAGATTTCGGTGATTTTCACAGAAGCAAAGAAATTGCCGAAAATCACCGAAATCCCCCCCACACGAGCGTCCTCATGTGGGATTTGGCTTCTGCACATGCTCAGGAAGCCGAATCTCCCGCACGCCCGTGCCCGGACGTATGCTGGACACGTGCGCACCAGCGCCCACTGCTGGGAAGGGGTGTGTGCATGTGCACATGAACCAAAAAAGGTTTGCCATTATTGGTATAAGTCCTCAAACTTGGCAACTTTAAGACTTGTGGACTTCAACTCCCAGAATTCTCCAGCCAGCATAGCTGGGAATTGAAGTCAACAAGTCTTAAAGTTGCCAAGTTTGAAGACCTTTGGTATAGGTCAATATCGGCGAACCCATGGTACGGGTGCCACCGGTGGCATCTAGAGCCATATCTGCTGGCACGGGAGCCGTTGCCCTAGCTCAGCTCCAACGTGCATGTGTGTGCCGGTCAGCGGTTTTGCCACGTACAGAGGCTCTGGGAGGGTGTTTTTGGCTTCCAGAGAGCCTCCCAAGGGCATGGGGGAGGGCATTTTTACCCTCCCCAGGCTGCGGGGAAGCCTTTGGAGCCTTGGGAGGGCGAAACCTGAGCCTATTGGGCCCACTAGAAGTTGGGAAACAGGCCATTTCTGGCCTCCAGGGGGTGGGGGGAGCTGTTTTTGCCCTCCCCAGGCATTAAATTATGAATGTGGGCACTCGCGCATGTGCCCACACTCTTTCGGCACCCGAGGAAAAAAAGGTTCGCCATCACTGCTGTAGGGTCTCCTGCTTGAGCAGGGGGTTGGAGTAGAAGATATCTAAGGTCCTTTCCAACACTGTTATTCTATATTCTGTATTCTACTTCCTCTTAGTTCCTATTGACATGCTGATTTTGAAATGTGCCAAGAATGAACTTTAGGACACAGAAGATTTCCCCCACCCTATCTCTTCGTTACGTTACCCTTTGTTGTCAGATACAGTGCTGCCTCTACCTAAGAACGCCTCTACTTAAGAACTTTTCTAGATAAGAACCGGCTGTTCAAGATTTTTTCACCTCTTCTTAAGAACCATTTTCTACTTAAGAACCTGAGCCCGGAAAAATTTCCCAGGAAATTTGATGGCGTCACGAAGGCCCGGCCAGTTTCCTGCCATTCCCCCTTTAATCCCGGCCATCTCGGGCTTTTCTGGGCTGCCAGAGGAGCCTTTCGGTGGCGCTTAATGAGGCTTCGGCAGTCCAGAGCAAATGAAGCATTTTCCTTTCTCTGGGCGCTTGGAAAGGGAATAAACCTCTGCCAGCGCTTAGAGAAAAGAAACGCTCCCTTCGCTGTGGTAGCAACTGTCCTCCTCCTCTTCTTCCTCCTCCTCCTCCCACCCAAATGCCAAGCTTTTATTTATTTTATTGATTGATTGATTGATTGATTGATTGGATTTGTATGCTGCCCCTTTCCGTGGACTCGGGGCGGATAACAACAGTGACAAAAAACAGAATGTAAAAATCCAATACTGTACTACAACAGCTAAAAACCCTTGTTATAAAACCAATCATACATACAAACATACCATGCATAAATTGTAAAAGCCTAGGGGGAAGGATTATCTTAATTCCACCATGCCTGACGGCAGAGGTGGGTTTTGAGGAGCTTACAAAAGGCAAGGAGGGTGGGGGCTATTCTAATCCCTGGGGGGAGTTGGTTCCAGAGGGTCGGGGCCGCCACAGAGAAGGCTCTTCCCCTGGGCCCCGCCAACCGACATTGTTTAGTTGACGGGACCCAGAGAAGGCCCATTCTGTGGGACCTAACTGGTCGCTGGGATTCGTGCGGCAGAAGGCGGTCCCTGAGATAATGGGTTTGCATGCATTATTTGCTTTTACATTGATTCCTATGGGGAAAATTGCTTCTACAGTGGAACCCCGACATAAGAGCTGCTCTACTTAAGAGCAACTCGAGATAAGAGCTGGGAGGGGAGAGATATTTTTGTTCTACTTACAAGCCCAAATTCGAGATACAAGCGCCAAGGAGCTGTCTCCTGAAGCCAAACGCTAACTTCCGCGTTCGGCTTCAGGAGACAGCTGCGAAGCGGCGCGCGTGTTTTAAAAGGTTGCAGCCGGCCTGGGGGGCTCGGGGGGGTGCTTCCAGCTTTCTTTCTTGCTCTTTTTCTTTCTCTCTTTAACCTTCCCTTCCTCTATTTCTTCTTTTCTTTCTCCTTCCCACCTTCTTCCCTCCCTCCCTCCCTTCACTCATTCCTCTCTTACTCTCCCCTTTCATAAGTTTCCTTGCTTCCTTCCTCTGTTCCTGTCCCTTCCCCCTTTCTTTCTTTCTTTCTTTCTTGCTTTCTTTCTTGCTCTTTTTCTTTCTCTCTTTTACCTTCCCTTCCTCTATTTCTTCTTTTCTTTCTCCTTCCCACCTTCTTCCCTCCCTCCCTCCCTTCACTCATTCCTCTCTTACTCTCCCCTTTCATAAGTTTCCTTGCTTCCTTCCTCTGTTCCTGTCCCTTCCCTCTTTCCTTCCTTCCTTCCCACCCTCCGTCCATTCATTCACCCATTCCTCTCTTGATCGCTTAAAGCCGGTCCCTGGTGCAAAAAGGGTTGGGGACCTCTGTCCTACAGGATTGGGTGGCAGAGAAGTTGAACATATGTAAATTTAAAAGTTTAAGAAAGTTTACAAGTTAAGTGAAAGAAACTTCATTATTCATTTATATGTACATGTACATTTCTTCATTAAAAACATGTCTTTCTGCATAATTTAGACTAACTTTGTGAGTTTTTTGAGGGCTGGAACCAATTAAAATTATTTACATTAATTCCTATGGGGAAAAGTCGTTCGAGATAAGAGCTGCTCGACTTAAGAGCCCAGGTCCGGAACGAATTAAACTCGTATCTCGAGGTACCACTGTACTTACAAACTTTTTTACTTAAGAACCTGGTCACAGAACCAATTAAGTTCTTAAGTAGAGGTACCACTGTACTTGGTAATAATATTCTCCTATATGGGAGCGATGAGAGATGTTCTTCTCCCAGGCGTTGCTGCCATTTCAATCCAAATGTATCTTTAGCCCCTGGTGTGTTGACTTCTAAGGTCACTGGGGGAAGTTTCATACTACCTTGAATAAGGAAAGGATGCAAGTTTTATTGAAGAAATTGTATTCGTTTGAATGAACCTGAAGGCCAGAGGACATCTCCCCCATTGCCATCAAACGCAACAGCAGATCTTAAAAATGTCTTCTCACCTTCCCATCCATGCTTGTAAATGAACAGAAGCCATGCTGGCATGCAATTAATTTTGGCTTTTCCTTAAGCCTAATTGGCATTTGTCGCTTTGATTCATTTTTTGAGAATTGTGTTCTGCATATTTAGAGAGGGATATAATTAATGTCATGGCATTTTTATGCAAGACCTCTGATAATCAAAAGGAAGTCTGGTTTCTAATGCACAGCCTCAAGTAGGTTGGGTTGATCTCCGCGGAATATTTTTCACCGAATCCTGAAATAATTGTCTAGCTGGAAGCTGTTGACATCTCATCTCATGAGTGTAAGAAACATGGAAGTATTACTTCTATATTTTCATTTGGCTGTACAGATTTTATTTTCCCAAAAATTAAGGGCAAACATCAACATACATTCGCAACTCATCCCATTTTTATTTTTTATTTTTTTGCTCCAATGCATTCCAGCGCCATTCCATTCCAAAATATCTAATATTGTAGTACACTGGAGGTGCATAGGGTTCTTTAATATTGGAAGACTTTAGTCACAAAAGTGGCTAAAGTTTGCGGAAAAAAATTCCATCTCTATATCTCTATCTCTGTCTGTTTGTCTGTCTATCTTATCTATCTATCTTATCTATCTATCTATCTATCTATCTATCTATCTATCTATCTATCTATCTATCTATCTCTATCATCTATCTATCTGTCTGCCTGCCTGCCTGCCTGCCTGCCTGCCTGCCTGCCTGCCTGCCTGCCTGCCTTTCTATCTATCTATCTATCTATCTATCTATCTATCTATCTATCTATCTATCTATCTATCTATCTATCTATCTATCTATCCACTGTGTGTGTATATATGTATTCATACTACCATACTATCTACAAAAGCATATATATATTCTATCCCTGGTACAAACTATCCCTGGTACAAGCTGATAAGGATGCGAGCCTGTAGCCTAGAGGCTAAGGCCACTGCCTTACAAGGTAGAAGCCCAGGCTCAACTCCAAGTAAGGGTATGGCTACCTGATGACAGCAAATAATTTCGAAATAGATCTATAGTCTCCCTTCTTTTTCATTATCAGCAAAAAATATGTTTTACATACACACACACACACACCTCTACCTACCTACCTATCATTTATTTTCATCATCTACCTACCTATCTATCTATCTATCTATCTATCTATCTATCTATCTATCTATTAATCTAGGTATATCTATCTATCTATCTACATATATATATCATCTATCTATCTCTATCTATCTATCTAATCTATCTATTTATCTATCTATCTATCTATCTATCTATCTCTATCTATCTCTATCTATCTATCTATCTATCTATCTATTAATCTATATCTATCTATCTACATATATATATCATCTATCTATCTCTATCTATCTAATCTATCTATTTATCTATCTATCTATCTCTATCTATCTATCTATCTATTAATCTATATCTATCTATCTATCTATCTACATATATATATCATCTATCTATCTATCTATCTATCTATTAATCTATATCTATCTATCTATCTATCTACATATATATATCATCTATCTATCTCTATCTATCTAATCTATCTATTTATCTATCTATCTCTATCTATCTCTATCTATCTATCTATCTATCTATCTCTATCTATCTATCTATCTATCTATCTATCTATTAATCTATATCTATCTATCTATCTATCTATCTGCATATATATATCATCTATCTATCTCTATCTATCTATCTATCTATCTATCTATCTATCTATCTATCTATCTATCTATATACCTACCTACCTACCTACCTACCTTAGGTTGGAAAAGACTCTTAGGATCTTAAGGGAAATTGTTGCCTAGTTTACAAAGCCCTTGACTTATGACCACAGTTCAGCCCAAAATGTCTGTTGCTCAGTGAGAAAGTTGTTAAGTGAGTTTTGCCCCCTTTCTGGCCAGAGCTTAACAACTGCACTTGCTTAGTTAGTAGCACAGTTGTAAAGTGAATCTGGCTTCTCGATTGACTTTGCTTGTCAGGAGGTCACAAAAGGTGATCACATGACGTTGCAGTTGTCATAAATATGAATCAGTTGCCAAATGGCTGAATTTTGATGACACAACCAGGCGGTTGCTGCAGTGGCTATGAGTGTCAAAAACAGCCATAAGTCTTTTTTTTTCAGTGCCGCCGTTATGACTTCAGATGGTCACTAAGTGAAAGATTGTAAGTTGAGGACTCCCTGTATAGTTGTAACAAGAAATTGGAGCCAGCCTTCTTAGGGCCCAGTTTCTTGCTCCCAAAATTTTATTTGGAAGTACAGATAGGCTGGAATTCATGTCTGTGATCCTTTGTGCATTTAAGATACCTTGAATTCAGAATTCCCTAACCTCTTGGTCAGAAGCCTCTATAGGAAATAGAATGAGTGGAGTTGCTCTCTCCAGCTAGATCAGGGGTCTCTAACCTTGGCAACTTTAAGACCTGTGGACTTCGTCTCCCAGAATTCCTCAGCCAGTTTTGCTTGGCAACTTTGCTTGGCAGCTTTAAGACTTCTGGACTTCAACTCCCAGAATTCCTCAGCCAGTTTTGCTTGACAACTTTAAGACCTGTGGACTTCAACTCCCAGAATCCCTCAGCCAACTTTCCTTGGCAACTTTGTTTGGCAGCTTTAAGACCTATGGACTTCAACTCCCAGAATTCCTCAGCCAGCTTTGCTTGACAACTTTAAGACCTGTGGACTTCAACTCCCAGAATTCCTCAGCCAGCTTTGCTTGGCAACTTTATGACCTGTGGACTTCAACTCCCAGAATTCCTCAGCCAGTTTTGCTTGACAACTTTATGACCTGTGGACTTCAACTCCCAGAATTCCTCAGCCAGCTTTGCTTGACAACTTTAAGACCTGTGGACTTCAACTCCCAGAATTCCTCAGCCAGCTTTGCTTGTCAGCTTTAAGACCTGTGGACTTCAACTCCCAGAATTCTGGGAATTGAAGTCCCCAGGTCTTAAAGTTGCCGAGGTTGGAGACCCCTGAGCTAGATGATCTTCTCATCTTTTGGATTAATGGTCCCTCCACACCCACCATCATGGTCATTAATGGCTGAAAGAAAGTAACAGGGGTTGTCCTCCAACACATTTAGAGAGCATCAGGTAAGAGAAGGTTGCCGTCATGGAAAAAAAAGAATAATCCTTTGTATGATGTAATGTGCGTGTGACTTGCTGTTTTGTAATCCAATTGTCCCTTTATTCTCGCAGGTGTAAAGGATTTTAAATGGTGATGTTATCTTTGTCTTACATGCAGAGCTGAATGGCCCAAAGACCACTTCATCCCACCCTACGTGCCACGATTCAGGAATGGCTGGGAGCCTCCGTTGCTGAGCTTCATGGGGGCCCCAAATGAGCAAGAACTCAACCAGTTGGCTGAGTCTGTGGCCAACGTGGCGGAACAGCAGCGGAAACATGAGATGAAAAGATTGTCGAACGAGGTATGGAAAGCAATATTTTATTTTATTTATTTATTTATTTTATTTTATTCTTTGTCCAATATACAATACATATGGAATGAAATAGACATTAAGTAGTATGTATAGGGATAGTAAGTAAAAAAGAAGAGGAGTGGATGAGAGGGAGAGAATATATAGGATATATGAGAAAATGAAAGGTAATTGGACAGGGGACGTTAAGCACACCAGTGCACTTATGTACGCCACTTAGTAGCCTCTTAGGAACCTGGAGAGGTCAATCATGGAGAGTCTAAGGGAGAAATGTTGGGGGTTGGGAGTAGACACTATTGAGTCCGGTAATGAGTTCCATGCGTCGACGACTCGATTGTTAAAGTCATATTTTTTACAGTCAAGTTTGGAGCGGTTAATATTAAGTTTGAATCTGTTGTATGCTCTTGTGTTGTTGCGGTTGAAGGTGAAGTAGTCGTTGACCGGAAGGGCATTGCAGCATATGATCTTATGGGCAATACTTAAATCGTGTTTTAGGCGCCGCAATTCTAAGCTTTCAAGACCCAGGATAGTTAGTCTGTTTTCGTAAGGTATTCTGTTTCGAGTGGAGGAATGAAGGGCTCTTCTGGTGAAATATCAACAGTTCAACTGCAGGATGGGTTTATTATTATTATTATTTATTGGATTTGTATGCCGCCCCTCTCCGCAGACTCAGGGAGACTAACAACAATGATAAAAAACAACATGCAACAATCCAATTTAATAAAACAACTAAAAACCCTTATTATAAAAACCAAACATACACACAAACATACCATACATAACTTGTAATGGCCTAACTCCCCCATGCCTGGCGACAAAGGTGGGTTTTGAGAAATTTGCGAAAGACAAGGAGGGTGGGGGCCGTTCTAATCTCTGGGGGGAGTTGATTCCAGAGGGCTGGGGCCGCCACAGAGAAGGCTCTTCCCCTGGGGCCCGCCAAACAACATTGTTTGGTCGATGGGACCTGGAGAAGGCCAACTCTGTGGGACCTTATTGGCTGCTGGGATTCATGCGGTAGAAGGCGGTTCCGGATGTATTCTGGCCCAATGCCATGTCGGGCTTTAAAGGTCATTACCAACACTTTGAATTGTGATCGGAAACCGATCGGCAGCCAGTGCAGGCCGTGGAGTGTTGCAGAAACGTAGGCGAATCTAGGAAGCCCCACGATGGCTCTCGCGGCCGCATTCTGCACGATCTGAAGTTTCTGAACACTTTTCAAAGGTAGCCCCATGTAGAGAGTGTTGCAGTAATCGAGCCTCGAGGTGATAAGGGCATGAGTGACTGTGAGCAATGACTCCCTGTCCAAATATGTCAAGGGTTGGGCAATTTAGCAACAGAGTGGCATTTATATAACTCTTGGTTGGCATTTATGGAATCCCAGAATTATATACGGTCTCAAAAAGGCCACCAAACCTTTGCAAGTGTTCACAAGATTTCTGGCAAGAATGCTCAACTGTCATGAGGTTTTGGTCATTAATGTTGTGGTTGGCTGAAGGCCAGCTCCTTTGGTAACAGAATTTGAACTGGATGAGCCGGGTCCGTCGGAGCATCGGAGACCTGTGTGGCTCTCGGAGGATTCAGATAGTGAAGAGGAAGGAGAGATGGAAGCTGGAGGTGCTGGAGAGGTAGAGGCTCCTGCAGTGCCTGTGGAACCCCCAGTTACAGCCTCCTCTGGGTCAGATGAGGAGGGGGTGATTAATGACCCCATCCTCAATGTCCGGGTGCGCAGGGTTATGGGACGACAGGAGCAGCTGCGCAGACGCAGAAGAAGATCTTAAATCACAGCTGGGAGCAATTAGGGAATCCTGCAGCAGGCTTAAAAGGGGAGGTTTTATGGGAGAGCTCTTTGCAGCAGTTATCGTTTGTGGTTTAACAGAGACAAAGAAACAGATCTGGAGTTCCGTCTCTAAACCAACATCTTGCATCCTTCAACAAACCCGTTTTTGAACACTTGTGGTTTGAAAGTCTTTAGCTCTTGAACAATAGAGTGAGTACCTACTGCTGCAGCCCAGTTTGGAGGCATTCTTTACAAACCTTGTGGGGGGTTGAGACATTTGTTATTGGCTTGGCAGATAATCCCAACCTTTTGGTCATAAGCAGACATTCTTCTGCCGTCATTGCGGCCCTCAGCCAGTTTGTAAAGCAATATATTTTGCGTTTCGGAAACCTTCAGTCTGTGTGTGTGTTTTGTCTTTCCTTGCTGCTCAACCAGCCTGTGAGGCAGAACAATTCAAAAAAAAGAAAGAAAGTACTTTTCGGAGTTCAGAATCTTATTCCAGCACATGATATTGTGCCATCGCACCTGCCACCTGAAAAGTGACAATATGCCAATGTGTGGCTTGACTTGTGAGTCCCTTGAAACCGTTGTGTGATGTTTTATGGGGGCCTTCTGCAGCCTGACACCTTTTAGATGGACTAGAGTTTTGAGAACACTGAGAATTTGAGACTTAAAAAGCATGGTGTGTCTGGGGGCGCTCAGCGGAGAAGCCTAGTTTAGGATTAAAATAAAAAAGAAGTATGTATACTTCCTGCAGAGTGAGTAGGGCAGTTATTTTTGACAGGGTTGGAAAAGGAAATTAAATTCAACCTGACAAGGAAGAACAGCATGTTATCATCTCCCTCTCTTTGTTTGTTTCTTTATTCGTGCATTAAGATCAGTCAAGTGACCTTGGTTGATCTGAAAAACCATGCAGCTTGTTTGATTGGCATTTGGATGGAATGAGTGGGATGGAGGCGATCTGAAAACTAGGTTGGGTAGTTGAAAAAATATAGACCAAGAAAACTTCATGGGTGCATTTACTGTATATGGGTTGTCAGGGTTTGAACTGGACTTGAAGACAATTTTGCTATTTTTATGTACAGTGGCACCTCTACTTAAGAATGCCTCTACTTAAGAACTTTTCTAGATAAGAACCGAGTGTTCAAGAATCAGCTGCCCCCAGAGATCTGCACTGCCCCCACCCTCCTCGCCTTCCGCAAGAGTCTCAAGACTCACCTATGTCGCCAGTCCTGGGTCAATTAGATCTAGACCCCCTGACCAATAAATGTGATGCATGGTGTGATTGAATTGGTTGATTGATTAATATATTGGGTTTTTAGCTGTAGTTTTTTAATGTATAGTGATACCTCGTCTTACAAACGCCTCGTCATACAAACTTTTTGAGATGCAAACCTGGGGTTTAAGATTTTTGTGCCTCTTCTTACAAACTATTTTCACCTTACAAACCCACTGCCGCCGTGAAGCACCCGTTTTTGCGCAGCTGGGATTCCCCTGAGGCTCCCCTCCATGGGAAACCCCACCTCTGGACTTCTGTGTTTTTGTGATGCTGCAGGGGAATCCCAGCAGGGGAATTCCAGCATCGCAAAAATGGGTGCTTCGCTGGCAACGGAAGTCCGGAGGTGGGGTTTCCCAGCGAGGGGAGCCTCAGTGAAATTGCAGCATCGCAAAAACACAGAGGTCCGAAGGTGGGGTTTCGAGGACTTCAGTGTTTTTGTAATGCTGCGATTTTACTAATGCTCCCTTCGCTGGGAAACCCCACCTCTGGACTTCCGTTGCCAGCGAAGTACTCGTTTTTGCAATGTTGGGATTCCCCTGCAGCATTGCAAAAACACAGAAGTCCGGAGGTGGGGTTTCCCAGCGAGGGGAGCCTCAGTGAAATCGCAGCATCGCAAAAACACAGAGGTCTGGAGGTGGGGTTTCGAGGACTTTGGTGTTTTTGCGATGCTGCTGATGCTCCCTTCGCTGGGAAACCGGCTGGCAAAAGGGATGAATTTTGGGCTTGCATGCATTAATCGCTTTTCCATTGATTCCTATGTGAAACATTGTTTCGTCTTACAAACTTTTCACCCTAAGAACCTCGTCCTGGAACCAATTAAGATTGTAAGACAAGGTATCACTGTATTAGATATTTTTTATACGCTTTGTTTTTATACTGTATCCTGTGAGCCGCCCTGAGTGGCGGCATACAAATCAAATAAATAAATAAATAAATAAATAAATAAATAAATAAATAAATAAATAAATTTATCATTCATCCATTTCTAGCTCAGATTTCTTGCGTTGCAAGGAGCTGGGAATATCATTCCATGTTGCATCTGCCCAATAGCTTTTCCTTGTTAAAATTTCCAGGTCATTCCATGTTGAAAAATGGTATGAGCTTTTCAGGTTGCAACAACATTGTGGCAGTTCCGTTGAAGATGCGGTAGAGAATGGCCACTCACCACTTGCAATGAAAGAATCTCTGGCAGACTGTATGTCACCAAGAACTAATCTCGTTTGTTTTTCTTTTCTTCCAGCATCCCAGCATCTCAGACTATCCTCCATCTGAAGGGTATGCATTCAGTAACACAGCTTACAAAAGAGGGCCTCTGCCGGACCAGGGGGCAGCTGTGGCTGCTTTTAAGCAAAGTGTTAGCCGACATGTAGATAGGTAACTTTACGTGGATGTCATGTGTACAGTTATGGAGAACTGTCCCAGCTGGTGGCTTCTAGTTTGGAGGTGGCATTCTCTTTATACATCTGTTACTCTTCACCGGCCATAGAAGTAGAGTCCCTTCTCTGTGCTGAAACTAAAACTTATTTCTCTCCCCCCTTCTGTTTTTTAACTCTGCTATCTCTAAGTGCTGCTGACAAAGTTCTGCTTAAACATGCTGTTACAAATAAAGAGAGATAACAGAAATGGATTGTAAAGGCTGAATTGAAGCTCGAGCCTTTTCCCTACTTCCAAACAAGTAGTTCCCTTGTTCTTGGCCAAGGTCAACATGAGGTGGCCATTTTTTTCTGTGGGTTTTAACTGTTCACTTTTGCCAAAGGAGACACAAAAGAGACAGGCTCCCTGTAGCTTCCCATACAAAATCAGCTTCCATGCTATTGAACCAAATGGGTCCATGGATTTTTTTTCAGGTCTTATAACCAGCAACAAGATTCTTCTCTGCCTTATTAATAGACAAGTATATTTCTGAGTCTTAATAGTAAGAATTTGTGTAGCTCAGTGTTGGGTTCCTTGTGTTCTTAAGCTTGGCTGCTTTCCTGTAGACGTATCAACCCATCAATATACCGTTTACAAGATAGAACAATAAGCAGAACAGAACAAAACAGAATCAGACAAACAATCAAGAAGAAATAGCCTAATCAGGGAACTATCAAGATTGTCAAAATAAATTTAGTTTAGTTTAGTTTAGTTTAATCAGAAAAATAAAGGGAACACTCAAATAACACATCCTAGATCTGAATGAAATATTCTCATTGAATATTTCATTTGCACAACTATTCCATTTGCACAACAGCATGTGAAATTGACTGTCAATCAGTGTTGCTTCCTAAATGGACAGTTTGATTTCACAGAAGTTTGATTTACTTGAAGTTATATTCTGTTTTTTAAGTGTTCCCTTTATTTATTTTTTGAGCAGTGTATATATATATATATATATATATATATAAGCAACCAGCAATCTCCATTCTGCCTCACCAATGATGCCACCTAGCTTGATAATGAAACATCTTCAGGAGAACAACTGAGCTCCGATATCATCTAAAGCCACTAGATTTCTGTTTGCCTGATGGTGCATGAATAAATTACATGGTTTTGTTGTACTCTATCACACCTTCCATCTTCAGCATCTCTGCCCCACTGCTTAAAAAGCCTATAAAATACAGGACTGTAATTTTCCTAATTTTAGACCAGTAAAGTAATTTGTTGGGGAATTGGAAGCAGGGAGAAATTACACTTTTAAAAAAATGAAATGTCACAATGCCCAACTAGGGGACCATGTCAAATAAACTGCAGACATCTGTCTTAGATTTAACTCTTCATTTGAACAACATGAGTTTTTAAATGTGTTGGTTGGTGGGCTGGTTGTTCAGAGGTGTCATGTGTAATGCAGTGCCTTAATAGTTCTGGGAACCTCATAATAAACACTGCTTTGATTATGCAATGGTATCTATTGAGATCACAGAAGCTTGCCTTCTCTGTAGCATGTTCATCTTGAGTTCTAGGTAACTCAAGATGGGAGTTGGTCTTCATCACCTGTCTCTTCCCCCAGATGTTGACCTCGGGTGGTTGGACCTCCTTCTGTGTGGGAGAGAGACATGTTTGAGTGGCTGATTGGTTCTACCATCTAGTTATTTTCATATGCCCTTTTTATATTTGTTGTTTACGTTCTGAGCCACCCAGAGTCCATTGGAGTTAGCCACTGCCCAAGTTAAGGGGAAAAGCAAACTACAAAAATAGTTTTCTGCAAATGACAAATAGAAAACCTTTAAAATGAAAACAATAAAAATTAACCTTTAACTGCCTTTCCTAATAATTACAAAGGCAGCTTATTTCTGTTGTGGTTAGCTCTGGCCCAGCTCCTGCCCCAAGGAATGTGGAAGTGAATGTGGGGGAGACATCCACATGCCGCAGGCCTATTTTGCTCCCAGTAGAATCTGTCGACAAAGTCTCTTCTGACCAAGGAAGCGTGAATGACAGGGAAGAGGGGAGTTTGGCAGACAGCCCAGGAGGAGATCAGTCATCTGTATCATCCCTGGATTCTGAACAAGAATTAATGACACATCCACGCATGCATAGAGTGATGCATAGGAGACAACAATTGAAGGATTATTACAAGAGAAAATGAGGCCACCTGTGGTTGGGTGGGGCTGCTGTAAATAGTGCTACAGATAAAAGTGCAGCCTGGTGTTTTAGCCTCATGGAAGTTTATCTGATTCATTGTTTCGTCAAGATCGTGGTTTTTGCTGTTCAGGATTGTGTGTGTGGACTCTCTGGACTTTAGAATTGGACTCAATTTCCCAGTTATTGGGTGAGCAATTGGACTGCATTGAACCTGTGCCTTGTGTGTACCAGAAAATCCCTTTGACATTTAAAAAGGGAGCTGTTTCTGTTTTTCTGTTTATAAAAACTTTTGGGTTTCCTTTTATCATGTGGTGTGTGTCTTCCTGGACTAATTACCCTGTAGTTACGGGCGGTTGAGACACGCCGGCAGAACAATTTCATAATGAGTCCCAGCGACCAGTTAGGTCCCACAGAGTCGGCCTTCTCCATGTCCCGTCAACTAGACAATGTTGCTTGGCGGGGCCTAGGGGAAGAGCCTTCTCTGTAGGGGCCCCAGGCTCTCTGGAATCAGCTCCCTCCAGAGATTCACACTGCCCCCACCCTACTTGCCTTCCGCAAGAGTCTTAAGACTCATTTATGCCGCCAGGCTTGGGGTGATTAGATCTCTGACCCCGAATGTTTGTATGGCTGTTGTCTGAATGAATGTGATTGATTTTTAACGTAACTGGGGATTTTAGAGTGTTTGTTTAGTTTTAATTAATTGGATTTGGCTATTGCATTCTGTTGTTTCCTTTATATGTTGTAAGCCGCCCTGAGTCCTCGGAGAGGGGCGGCATATCAATCCAATTAATAAATAATAAATAAACAAATAATATCCGCTCCACTCAAAAGGAGAGCAAAGTTGATTACGGATGTCAAATACTTCCAAGACAAAGAAGGGACATGTGAATCTGGGACAGATTACATGAAAATAGACATTCCTGTAATCAAGTATTATAATTCATTGAAAGCCAGTTTCGTGTAGTGATTAAGGTATCAGGACAGAAACCCAGAGGCTGTGAGTTCTAGTCTTGCCTTTTGCTCAAAGCCAGCTGGGGAAACTTCAGTCAGTCACTCACTGTCAGCTCTAGGAAGAAGACAATAGGAAGGCTTTGAAATCTTGTCAAGAAATCTGCAGGGACTTGGCGAGGCAGTTGCTAGGAGTTAAGACTGAATCAAAAGCACAGAGACAATTAGAATTTACTTATTATCCATTGTCCTTCTTTATAAGTTTTGTTTAATAAAACACCTGTTTGGGTAAATTTCACTTCTTGAATCACAGGGAGTTTGCAAACTACAGCATAGATTAAATTCCATTTTATGTTATAATGTAATGTTATATAGTGTTACCTCTACTTATGAACTTAATTTGTTCAGTGACCAGGTTCTTAAGTAGAAAAGTTTGTAAGAAGAAGCAATTTTTCCCATAGGAAGCAATGTAAAAGCAAATAATGCGTGTGATTGGGGAAACCACAGGGTGGGTGGAGGCCCTGTTTCCTCCCAGGAGATTCCTAGAGAGGCCCCACGGAGGCTTCTCCTTGCCTTTTACGGCCCTGTTTCCTCCCAGGAGATTCCTAGAGAGGCCCCATGGAGGCTTCTCTGGTTACAGGTTCGGAGGTTCAGGTTTGTAAGTAGAAAATGGTTCTTGAGAAGAGGCAAAAAAATCTTGAACACCCGGTTCTTATCTAGAAAAGTTTGTAAGTAGAGGTGTTCTTAGGTAGAGGTACCACTGTACATGTATATGTATGCATCACAGCAACCATGAGAAAACCACATTGGAGTTTTATCTTATTTTATGCCACCATCTTTTTCCACTGAATTCTATCCAGGCAATCAAGTAGCTTTCTCCAATTTTATATGTCTTCAATATATGAGATTATCCCACTACCTGGAAATTTTGGAAACTGTAGTCCCAACATAACCAGAAGACATGATGTATGGGCTTTGGTAGCCTCCAAACTGACATGACCAACCTCTCCTTTGGCAAAAGCAAATACTCGTGAGTTGTGAGTAATGCAAAGTTGTCCAGGGGTCACATCACATGAGTTCCAAAAGCAACATCCAGGATTTTGGATCGGTTGGGTCCTTGGGGACATAGTGCTTATCCTTCTCGTCTCATCAAAATCTGCTCTTTGCTTTCAGCATCTTCAACCAGATCTGTTTAAATCTCAGTGATTTCAACCTCATTTATCTAAATGGCTTAGGATCAAGAAGGCAGAGTATATAAATAGCCGAAAAGTTTGGGGAAAGCGTGATGGAACTGCATAGATTACATGAGCCATAGCTTTGGAGCTGAATCATGCATTTTGGATAATCAAGGGTTGGTCAGTGGTAATTCTGTCGTGTCCTTTTCCTCTTCTCTTTTAAGCCGTGACAGTTCTCCACAGCTAATCAACTAGCTAGTTATTCAAGCACCTAAAATGGGAATGTCAATTGGTTTAAAATATTTAAATACAAAACAGAAATACAAAACAAGAGTCTACAAGTGTCTTTGTAATGTGATTACAGTGTTCCCTCGATTTTCGCGGGTTCGAACTTCGCGAATAGCCTACACCACGGTTTTTCAAAAAAATATTAATTAAAAAATACTTCGCGGTTTTTTCCTATACCACGGTTTTCCCCACCCGATGACGGCATATGTCATCGCCAAACTAATACTTTTTGCAAATAAATAACAAAAAAAAAAATATTGTTAATAAATAATTATGTTTATAAATATCAGGATCACTAAGTGTCTTTTTCAATGGTGAGTATCAGTAATAATGGTGAGTAAATGGTTGTTAAGGGAATGGGAAATGGTAATTTAGGGGTTTAAAGTGTTAAGGGATGGCTTGTGATACTGTCCATAGCCAAAAATGGTGTATTTACTTCCACATCTCTACTTCGCGGAAATTCGACTTTCGCGGGCGGTCTCGGAACGCATCCCCCGCGGAAATCGAGGGAACGCTGTACTTATATTGTGTTCTGCTTCTAGTCATGTAGCAACTTTCCTTCATGGTGATTTTATAATCTAGTTGCAACGGCATAGCTTATTATTTATTCAACTTTTTAGTAGACCCAGTCAATAAAATTTCAAATCTAAAGTCATTTATAGCTAAGACTATGAATCAAAATGAAGTGTGCTAAACTTGGAAAATATAAAGTAGTTAGATGAAAGAAAAAAAATCCCGAGCCAAGGTTCTAATAGAAGTGGAACTAATTGCAACTAATGGGTTGCTTCCCATGAATTTATCATCTTTTTCTCTCTTATCATATTACAAAATATATATTGGCGACAACTCTTTAAAGGGTTTTTCTGGGCCACTTCTAAAGCTTTACGAGGCCACGTGTATCTTAATATGCCCCAGGCTATTTTTTTTAAATTTCTAACTAATCTTCTTCCCTGACGTCAAAAATCTGTTGTGGTAATAGAATCCTCTGTGCCTTGGCCTCAGCTTACTTCTGTGATCTGGATCAAAGGATGTAACTCTCGGTAGAACATGTGCTATGGAGGCAGGAGATCTTGGGTTGAATCCTTGGCTGCGAAAAGTTCATCTCCACTTGGAAGGAAATAGGACAACAGAGAGCTAAGGGTCATTGGCCTGATTTCATAATGTGTTTGCTTTCCCCTTGGTGAAAATCTGTCCTTTGTTAGATGTAATATACGTCTCATCACTTGTGCATGGGTATTGACTGAATCTGTGGGAAATTATATTGCAAAAAAGTATACTTTACCAGTTATCTAGATGTTAAGAGCTATATTCAGTAAAGTGTTTGTGATACTATTGCCATGTTGTTCTGTCGAGCTCTCTGGTAGAATCCTCCCAAAAATGCACAGATATGATTTCAGACACAGACACGTTCAAAAATTCAAAACAATGTTCTTTATAATGAAAATTCACTTAAACCAAGCCCTCTTTTGGGATAGCAAACAGCACTTGCCTTCAAACAAACTGGTAATTTGTACAAGTCCCTTATCAGTTCTGTGATACTTAGCTTGCAGCTGTGAGGCAATTCACAGTCCTTCTTCTTTCACAAAGTGAAACACACTTTGCTCTGGTTTAGTTTCAAAGCGGGGGAAAATCAGCACACAAAAGGTCCAAGTCAGTAAAGCAGTCACGAAACACAACGATCAGATAATCCTCCACAATGGCCAAACCCACAGGCTGCTCTTTATAGCAGCCTCACTAATTACCACAGCCCCACCCAACCACAGGTGGCCTCATTTTCTTTGATAATAATAAGCAGAGAGCAAACCCCATTCCTTTCTAGTACTGATGGCATTACCTAGGTGGGTAATGAAATGTCTGCCAAAAAATATCAGAGAGTTTTAAAGACTCCTATTTTATGTATGTGCAACAATGCGACACACAAAAGAGGAGCATTTCACTTAGTACACCACGGCCACTATTTTGCAAATGTTTATACCCTACTCTCTGCGGTACCTATTTGTGCAATAAATGGCAAATTGTCACCAAGTAATCACAACCTCCTTTCACCTAAATTTTTAAATTAGAAAGTCAGTCTTTCAAAAGGAAGAGATCTAAATGATGGCAAGGATATGCTTCTCTTCCAGATAATGGGGAATATCTGTAAATCCTTTAGGGGTAATTTCTTTATGCTTCTTTAAATACTTGAATATAATAATAATTTGTTAGATTTGTATGCCGCCCCTCTCCGAAGACTCGGGGCGGCTACCTAGATGCCATACTGTTTCCCACAGTTTCAGTGATACAATCAGCCCACACCAAGTTGAGACCTACTCATATTGTACTCCGTGATGTGCAGAGGCATTTACAGTGATACCTTGTCTTACAAACCCCTCGTCGTACAAACTTTTCAAGATACAATCCCGGGGTTTAAGATTTTTTTGCCTCTTCTTACAAACTATTTTCACCTTACAAACCCACCGCTGCCGCTGGGATGCCCTGCCTCCGGACTTCCGTTGCCAGCGAAGCGCCCGTTTTT
Organism: Erythrolamprus reginae; assembly: GCF_031021105.1. Taxonomy (NCBI): domain Eukaryota; kingdom Metazoa; phylum Chordata; class Lepidosauria; order Squamata; family Dipsadidae; genus Erythrolamprus; species Erythrolamprus reginae. Next base: position 86,098,916 of record NC_091955.1, on the reverse strand, counting down.
GCACTGTTGGGATTCCCCTGAGGCTCCCCTCCATGGGAAACCCCACCTCCGGACATCTGTGTTTTTGCGATGATGCAGGGAATCCCAGTAGGGGAATCCCAGCAGCGCAAAAATGGGTGCTTCGCTGGCAACGGAAGTCCGGAGGTGGGGTTTCCCAGCGAGGGGAGCCTCAGTGAAATCGTAGCATTGCAAAAACACAGAGGTCCGGAGGTGGGGTCTCGAGGACTTCAGTGTTTTGCAATGCTGCGATTTCACTGATGCTCTCTTCTCTGGGAAACCCCACCTCCAGACTTCTGTTGCCAGCGACGTGCTTGTTTTTGCCCTGCTGGGATTGCACTGCTGGGTTTCCCTGCTGGGATTCCCCTGCAGCATCGCAAAAACACAGAAGTCCGGATCTGGAGTTTTCCATGGAGGGGAGCCTCAGGGGAATCCCAGCAGTGCAAAAACGGGCGCTTCGACTGGCAAAAGGGGTGAATTTTGGGCTTGCACGCATTAATTGCTTTTCCATTGATTCCTATGGGAAACATTGTATTGTCTTACAAACCTTTCACCTTAAGAACCTTGTCCCGGAACCAATTAAGTTTGTAAGACAAGGTATCACTGTATATATTTATGATAGTGGCCTAGAGCAGTGTTTCCCAACCTTGGCAACTTGAAGATATTTGGACTTCAACTCCCAGAATTCTCCAGCCAGCAAATGCTGGCTGGGGAATTCTGGGAGTTGAAGTTCAAATATCTTCAAGTTGCCAAGGTTGGGAAACACTGGCCTAGAGTCATGTACATGAGATGGGCAGCTACAGAAATCGAATAAATAAATCAAGCATGTCATGAAAGATCTGGGCAGGCCAACTGATATTTGCAATTGCCTCGATGGGCAATAGGGCAGCTGCCTGCTATTGCGATGAATCTCTAATAGGTTTTTGCCTGTTAGTAAATCCTGAGATAATTATAGCCAATGACAGGCAGTGCTGGCTTCTCTTCTCTTTTCGGCTATGCTAATCTAACAGGAGAGCTGGGTAACATTTTTGGCTTATTTGTTTTTCCAGAAATTATGAAGCGCATAAAACCCCAATCAAGAAATACGCCAAAACCAAGTATGACTTTGTGGGAAGAAACCAGAGCGAGCTTTCTGTTCTGAAGGATGAAATTTTAGAGGTAACAATGTTGCTTTAGATACACTCACACATGCACACAGAGGTAGTCCTCAACTTGTGTATGACTGCATAGTTAGGGGTTTTATTATGTTCATTAATGCCTTCTTAAATGGATTTAATTTTTTATTATTAGATTTGTAATGTCTTGTATTACTGTTATGCTGTGAGCCGCCCCGAGTCTTCGGAGAGGGGCGGCATAAAAATCTAATAAACTAAACTAAACTAAACTTACAACAATAATTGAATCCAACATTTATGTTGCTACGTGTGATCCGTATTAAACTTATACGACTTTTCTTGCTATTTGTTAATGAATTTTTTTCCCCTCAAATACAGTGGTACCTCATCTTACGAACGCCTCTTCTAACGAACTTTTCAAGATACGAACCCGGTGTTTACGATTTTTTTGCCTCTTCTTCCGAACTATTTTCACCTTACGAACCCAAGCAGCTGCTGCTGGGATGAAGGGGTTTCTTTTTCCCCCCCTTTTTGAAGAAAGAAAAGGGAGGGGCAGCTTGGAGGAGTAAAGATTTTGCATGCTTGCAAAGGCACTGAAACGGTGTCTTTTTAAGAAAGAAAAGGGAGGGGATCCCCCCCTTACCTTTCTTCCTTCCCACTCACCCTTTAGCCTAGCCTTGCTTCTTCCACCCGCCCCCTTTAGCTGCTCCTCCCTGCCCTCTGTTCGCCTCCCTTCTAAAGTTTGGGATTTTCCTGAAGGATTTGCACGCATTATTGGCTTTTACATTGATTCCTATGGGAAACATTGTGTCATCTTACGAACTTTTCACCTTACGAACCTCCTCCTGGAACCAATTAAGTTCGTATCATGAGGTTCCACTGTATAACAGAAAAGAAAAGACATAAACAAAACATATACATACAACATTTGGGAAACGAAAGCTTCCCCACTTCTTTTTTGACTGTTCGATCAGAGAATTTTCCTTTTTCACTTAGTATTAATTCTTTTATTTGACGTGTTGCTTTGCTTGAATTTTAATTATTTCTCCATTGTTCTTTCATTTAGCCAATCGTTAAACTTTCCCCATATTTTATAATAATCTGAGTCTTCTTTTCCCTCTAATTTTTTTGGACATCCTGTCCATTTCCACACAGTCCAGTATTTTTTTAATTACTATATTTTCTTCTGGTGTTTTGTCTATTTTCCATTTCTGGGCATATGCTATCCTAGCAGCTGTTAATATGTGTATAGCTAAATATCTTGCCTCTTTTTTCATTTTTTTAATTAAAAATACCCAATAAGTATAATTCTGGGGTGGTTTTTTTTCAAATTCTTCCTTTGTTATTTCTTTTAGCCAATCTGTTATTTTATTCCAATAATTTTTTGCTGGTAAAATGTGTCTCTTTCTTTTTTACACTTCCAGCATAATGGGGAAGTTTTTGGGAACATTTTTGAGAGTCTTTCCAGTGGTAGATGCCACCTGTAAAACATTTTTAATTGGTTTTCCTTGAATGCAGTTGATTTTAACAACCACACTTGTTAAATTAGTAACACCGTTGCTGAGCAAACCCATTGACTTTGCTTATCAGAAGTCGCAAAAAGTAGGTCACATGACCCCGGGACGCTGCAACCGTCATAAATATGAATTGGTTGCCTAGCGCTTGAATTTTGATCACGTGACCATGGTGAGGCTGCGATGGGGCAGCAAATAAGTGTGAAAAGCCCAGGTGGTGCAGTAGTTAGAGTGCAGTACTGCAAGCTATTTCTGTCGATCACCAGCTGCCAGCAGTTTGGCAGATCGAATCTCAATAGGCCCAAGGTTGACTCAGCCTTCCATCCTTCCAAGGTCGGTCAAATGAGGAGCCAGATTGTTGGGGGAAATATGCTGACTCTCTATAAACCGCTTAGAGAGGGCTGTAAAGCACTGTGAAGTGGTATATAAGTCTAAATGCTATTGCTAAAAAGTCACTTTTTTTCAAGCCATTGTAATTTTGAACGGTCACTAAATGAATGGGTGTAAGTCAAGGGCTATCTGTAGATCTATTTCCCTGCATTCTCATTCTTTGGAGAAGCTTCTCTAGACTAAGCCATAAATTATGTTAAATAATCATAGTGACTACAGCAGCTGAGCAACCTATGTTATAACCAGTGGTGAAATCCATTTTTTTTTACTACCAGTTTTGTGTGTGTGGCTTGGTGGGCATGGCAGGGGAAGGATACTGCAAAATCTCCATGCCCGCCTTACTTTTGGGGGAAGGATACTGCAAAATCTATATTTCCGCCCCACTCCCGGGAGAAGGATACTGCAAAATGTATATTTACGCCCCACACAAAGGGAAGGATACTGCAAAATCTCCATTCCCGCCCCACTCCTGGAGGAAGGATACTGCAAAATCTCCATTCCCGCCCCACTCCTGGGGGAAGGATACTGTAAAATCTCCATTCCTGCCCCACTCCTGGGGGAAGGATACTGCAAAATCTCCATTCCCGCCCCACTCCTGTGGGAAGGATACTGCAAAATCTCCATTCCCTCCTCACTTCTGGGCGAAGGGTACTGCAAAATCTCCATTCTCTCCTCACTCCTGGGGGAAGGATACTGCAAAATCTCCATTCCCGCCCTCACTCCTGGGGGAAGGATACTGCAAAATCTCCATTCTTTCCTCACTCCTGGGGGAAGGATACTGCAAAATCTCCATTCCCGCCCCACTCCTGGGGGAAGGATACTGCAAAATCTCCATTCTTTCCTCACTCTGGGGCCAGTCAGAGGTGGCATTTACCAGTTCTCCAAACTACTCCGATGTTCTGCTACCGGTTCTCCAGAACCTGTTAGAATCTGCTGGATTTCACCCCTGGTTATAACTCGGAAAACTGGGTGTATTCAAGCCATGTGTGAAATCCATAACTTTAATATCCGGAGGGCCATTCACTGAATAGCAATTGCCCACCTCTATTTGCTTCCAATTTTTAAAGAGAGCTTTCTGTCTCTGAAAATATATTATTTGTGCAACATCTCCATGAAAGAATGGCTCCTTCGGACGGGATCACTTCCTTTTCCTTTGGAACTGGATGTTCCTTCCCTCGGACTCTTATTCTATACTGATGATTGTCGTTCTGGAAATAAAACATCCATATCAGAATCCCTTTTAGTTTTAGGTGACTCAGAGGGGGGTTGCTGCCCGGATTTGAGGGGGGGGGACACACACAGTGAGGTAGGAAAAATGGAGCTCCATCCCAGAGCACCCAATTTGCACAGAAAGATGTTGAAAGTAAATGCAGGGTGTGCTGCATAAGCCATGCCCACAATGTGGTAGTAAAAACTTTGGTAGCCCTTCACTGAATACAGGTATGGTAATCCTCAAGTTATAACCTCAATTGAGCCCAAACTTTCTGTTGCTAAGTGAAGCATTTGTTAAGTGAGTTATACTTTGTTACGATTTGTTTCTACATGTTGTGAACCGCCCCGAGTCTTCGGAGAGGGGCGGCATACAAATCCAAGTAATAAATAAATAAAATAAATATACAGCTCTGTTTTACAACAGTTTACTGCATAAGCCACCGCCACAGTAGTAAAAAATTTGGCAGTCCTTCACTATTTACTTTAGGTAAACTTTCATTTAAATGGGTCTATGGAGTCAGACCAGTTCGTTGAGACAAGATTTGTTTGTTTGTTTTTCCCAGATTCTTGACGATAGAAAGCAGTGGTGGAAAGTCCAGAATGCCAATGGATTGACTGGATTTGTGCCAAATAACATCTTGGAACCTTTTAGATCTGAAGGTGTCTGCACAGAGCCAGCGTATGCGCACACCATACAGGTACCTCCAGTTCTGTTAAGAATACCAGGAGCACCTGGGCAGGACTTTATCCTCAGAGATTTATTTTATTTATTTATTTATTTTGTCCAATACATAATGACATAATGACAGTTTTAGTGGGGAGATATATATATATATATATATGTGTGTGTGTGTGTGTGTGTGTGTGTGTGTGTGTGTAGATTGTTCTGAGTTCGGGTTTTGCCCTGTGTAATATTTTGCATGTTTATGCGACGTTTCGGTGAAATCACATTCACCATCATCAGGCTGAAGTTTCCAAGCTTCGTGCTGTTGTAAAAACTCAGAACAATCTACATACATATACCCGTGAAAATTTACGAAAACAAATATATATATATATATATATATATATATATATATATATATATATATATATATATATTTGTTTTCGTAAATTTTCACGGGTATATGTATGTAGATTGTTCTGAGTTCGGGTTTTGCCCTGTGTAATGTTTTGCATGTCTATGCGACGTTTCGGTGAAATCACATTCACCATCATCAGGCTGGAGTTCCAATCTTTGTGTTTTTGCAAATGAATATTGCTAATATTCATTTGCAAAAACACAAAGATTGGAACTCCAGCCTGATGATGGTGAATGTGATTTCACCGAAACGTCGCATAGACATGCAAAACATTACACAGGGCAAAACCCGAACTCAGAACAATCTACATATATATATATATATATATATATATATATGTCACATGTTTAAGCTGAATTTGGAAATTAAGGGAGACTAGGATAGATCTATTTCGGCCTTATTTTGGCCTCATCAGCTAGCCATACCCACTGGGACTTGAACCTGCAACTTTTGCCTTGTAAGGCAGAGAATTATCCTCTAGGCTACAGTATCCAATCCCTTCAGCTCTGTACCAGGGAAGGGTTACATTTTGTGTCGAATCACCCTGGTATATTGAAGGAACATCACAGCTCCTTTTTTTTTTTTTTTTTGCCTCTCGGCCCAACCCAGGGCCATTTATATACATACACACACACACACACACACACACACACAGTAAAATACATGATGAAGGTTATAGAGGAGATACTCATAGTACCAGAAGAGCCTTTTGGTGGTGCTTAAGGAGGCTTTGGCAGTCCAAAGCAAACAAAGCATTTTCCTTTCTCTAGGCGCTTCGAAAGGGAATACACCTTTGCCAACGGCCAGAGAAAAGAAACTCTCCCTTCGCTCTAGGCAGCGACTGTCCTCCTTCTCTTCTTCCTCCTCCTCCTCCCACCCAAATTCCGAGCTTTTATTTCTTTCCTAATGGGTTTGCACACATTATTTGCTTTTTCATTGCTTCCTATGGGAAAAATTGCTTCTACTTATAAACTTTTCTACTTAATTCTACGAATTAAGTTCTTAAGTAGAGGTACCGCTGTACTAGAGAGCCCCCAACATGGAAGCTTAAAACAGGGGTGTAGAACCTCTAGTTCTTCAAAACCTGGACCACAGCTACTACTATTACCACAAACTGTAAAAAATATGACTTCAGCAACCGAGTTGTCGAAGCATGGAACTCATTACCTGACTCAGTAGTGTCAACCCCTAACCCCCAACATTTTTCCCTTAGACTATCCACGATTGACCTCTCCAGGTTTGTTAGAGGTCAGTAAGGGGCGTGCATAAGTGCACCAGTGTGCCTTCCGTCCACTGTCCAATTGTCTCTCCTTATCTCATTTATCTTTTCTTCCTTTCAAATTTGTTCACCTATACAGTGGAACCTCATCATACGAACTTAATTGGTTCCAGGAGGAGGTTCGTAAGGTGAAAAGTTCGTAAGATGAAACAATGTTTCCCATAGGAATCAATGTAAAAGCAAATAATGCGTGCAAATCCTTCAGGAAAATCCCAAACTTTAGAAGGGAGGCGAACAGAGGGCAGGGAGGAGCAGCTAAAGGGGGCGGGTGGAAGAAGCAAGGCTAGGCTAAAGGGTGAGTGGGAAGGAAGAAAGAAAGGAAGGGGGCGCCCCTCCCTTTTCTTTCTTCAAAAGACACCCTTTCATTGCCTTTGCAAGCATGCAAAATCTTTACTCCTCCAAGCTGCCCCTCCCTTTTCTTTCTTAAAAAGACACCGTTTCATTGCCTTTGCAAGCATGCAAAATCTTTACTCCTCCAAGCTGCCCCTCCCTTTTCTTTCTTAAAAAGACACCGTTTCAGTGCTTTTGCAAGCATGCAAAATCTTTACTCCTCCAAGCTGCCCCTCCCTTTTCTTTCTTCAAAAAAAGGGGGGGGGAAAGAAACCCCTTCATCCCAGCAGCAGCCGCTTGGGTTCGTAAGGTGAAAATAGTTCGGAAGAAGAGGCAAAAAAATCTTAAACACCGGGTTCGTATCTTGAAAAGTTCGTTAGAAGAGGCGTTCGTAAGATGAGGTACCACTGTACTTTTATATCTTTTGTTATATTCGTTTCTTTAGTTATATTACTACATATCTGTTCTCTTCAATGTGTATTATGTATTGGACTAAATCAGTGTTTCCCAACCTTGGTAACTTGAAGATATCTGGACTTCAACTCCCAGAATTCCCCAGCCAGCGTTTGCTGGCTGGGGAATTCTGGGAGTTGAAGTCCAGATATCTTCAAGTTGCCAAGGTTGGGAAACACTGGACTAAATAAATAAAAATAAATAAACAAACTAGGAGGATTTTAGCTGATGGGGACTTCTCACCTGACACAGGAACCCCACGTTCTCCGTGCCTGCATTAAGCTCTTGCCCGTTTTTCAGAAGCACCTTTTTTATTAATTTAACTTCCTTATTTATTTATGAAACCGATGCATTGCCTTCATCCAGTCTCATGCAAAGTGTTCCTAGGTTTCCTGAGAAGCTTGTTAAAGAGCCTCTCTGTTCAATCCGGTAACGGCGGAATGATGAGCAAGAGGAATATCAGAAAAGTCAAGGGAGTGAGCATCTTAAGGGCATGAGCAGCTCTTCTATTAAAAGACTTCTTACAGCATGCAAAATAAATCCATTTAATTATTAATAATTCCAGCATTGTTTCTCTGGCAACGCGAAGCAGAGTCTTTTGATGTCTCCTTTTTTTATTGCTGACATTTCATTATCACGCGTTGGGTTCTAATCCATCTTATGCCTTTTTTTATTTAAATGCTTGTCATGTCTTGATAGTTGTTGATGTCAAAGAAGGAGTTTGAATTATTTAAGGTAGGGTTTGTTTTTTCTTTTCATCCAAACTGTCCCTATTCAATTTCTGCAAAATTCCTTTTTGGATGCATAAAAGTTATTTCCGCTGCATGGGTGTGAGTTGCTGGCTTTTCTGTCGGTGTGGAATTCTCTACAAAGGAATTAGAAATTTTGCTTTTTTGAATCAAAGGTTCGTAATAACATGCAGCTTTTGAGTACCATCAAAACATGCCTATTACGACCAGGTTTTTTTTTCAATTGTTTGGTATTTTGAAGTGGCTGCATACTGGTACTTATGAGGGTCGCCCAGAAAGTAATGCACCACTATTTTTTTCTTCAACCATTATTTATTGAACACAATGAAACTTATACATAAGAAAGAATGATGTTTCTTCTACACTCCCTATTTTTCCACGTAATCTCCGTCCTGTTCTATGGCCTTCCTCCAGCGAGACACAAGGGTGTGTATGCCCTGTCGGTACCACTCCTTGTTCTGGTCACAAAGCCATTTCTCCACTGTAATGGCCTCACCCTCTGTGCCCAGAAACTAACCGTACTTCTGCCGACTGCAGATTCTTCATAAACTGTACACAAATGTTTGTGAATGTTCCCAATAGTTTCTTTCTCCGTAGTGAGAAATTCAATGATGACACGCTGCTTGTAACTAGTGATGGGCGAACCTAACGGTGTTCGGGTTTGGCAAGTTCGGATGAACTTTACGCAAAATTCGGCCGAACCCGAACGGGGAATCCCTCCCACGAAGAGATTCCGGGGGCGGAGCTTTGACGTCACTGGCAGGTTGCTAAGGACACCAAGGTGATCACTTCCTGGATTCCAAAAAATTTTGGCTGCCCATTACTGGAGGGTAGAAACACCCTTCCCCATCCCCAGAGGCTCTTTGGAAGCCAAAAACACCTCCCAGAGCTTCTGTATGAACCAAAGATCAGCTGACCAGCGCATACATGCACACTGGAGCTGAGCTAGGGCAATGGCTCGTGTGCAAGCAAGTATGGCTCCGCTTTCCATCTGTGGCACCCGTGCCATAGGTTCGCTATCACTGTAATAAAGCATCCCGAGCATGGTGGTTTTGCATGGGGGAGAATAAGCTTTCTAAACCCAATAAGGCTATGGTGAAAAATGGGCTGTGATTAAGACATAAACAAAGTCACATTCAATTCAAAGTGTTGGTTATGACCTATAAAGCCCTTCATGGCACCGGACCAGATTACCTCAGGGACCTCCTTCTGCTGCACAAATCCCAGCGACCAATTAGGTCCCACAGAGTGGGTCTTCTCCGGGTCCCGTCAACCAAACAATGTTGTTTGGCGGGACCCAGGGGAAGAGCCTTCTCCGTGGCGGCCCCGGCCCTCTGGAACCAACTCCCCCCAGAGATTAGAATTGCCCCCACCCTCCTTGCCTTTTGTAAGCTGCTTAAAACCCACCTCTGCCGCCAGGCATGGGGGAACTGAGATACACTTTCCCCCTAGGCCTTTACAATTTTATGCATGGTATGTCTGTATGTATGATTGCTTTTTATATAATGGGTTTTTAACTGTTTTTAGTATTGGATTATTGTTATATACTGTTTTATTACTGTTGTTAGCCGCCCCGAGTCTGCGGAGAGGGGCGGCATACAAATCCAATAAATAATAATAATAATAATAATAATAATAATAATAATAATAATAAAGTGCATTGTTACAGGGTGCAGCATTATATAGTAGATATAAAGCCCAACATATTGGCTCCCTCCTCAATATTTCCAGGCAGTGCTAACTTATCTATTTTTTCAAAAAATACAGAAAATTAGAAAGTGCATTCAGAAGATTTATGCGGGAATGATTTAAAAAAAAAAACAAGGTCAGCAATCCTCACGCTGTGACCCATAAATTAAAGAAAGTCACAAATTCATTGTCTGCAGCTGAGAGCCAGCTTGTACCTCCCTTGTTCTGAGTGCCTGATTTGATGTGTGAAATGAGGCACATGGTTGGAAAACTGTCAGATCTCTGCAGTGTTGATCTGTTTAACTCAGATGCTTCCTCTTTTTGTTTTATCGCTTGTCGCATTCTGGCACTCTCTTTCTTGCCTTAGCATAGCCATCATTATGAATTCGGATTTGCAAGAGGCATTCTCACTGGAAAAGACTCAAAAAACAATACCGTCTAAATCTTGCTGCCTCATTCCCGAGAAATACTGTGCACTAGTATTTTTTTAAAAAGTAAAGGTAAAGCTGTCCAGTTGTGTCCAACTTTGGGAGGAGGTGCTCATCGCTGTTTTTTAATCGAGGGAGCCAGTACTGTCCGAAGACATTTCCTTGGTCATGTGGCTGTGGGTTTTACCTCCCAAGGACAATTCCATCTGTCCGTCCATTACCCTGGGGGGGGGGGGAATTATTGACCCCTCCCAGAGAGGGTTCGCAACTTGGGCGTCCTCCTCGATCCACAGCTAACATTGGAACACCATCTCTCGGCTGTGGCGAGGAGGGCGTTTGCCCAGGTTCGCCTGGTGCACCAGTTGCGGCCCTATTTGGACAGGGGGTCACTGCTCACAGTCGCTCACGCCCTTATCACCTTGAGGTTCGATTACTGCAATGCTCTCTACATGGGTCTACCTTTGAAAAGTGTTCGGAAACTTCAGATCGTGCAGAATGCGGCCGCGAGAGCTATCGTGGGGCTTCCTAGATTCGCCCACGTTTCTACAACACTCTGTGGCCTGCACTGGCTGCCGATCAGTTTCCGGTCACAATTCAAAGTGTTGGTAATGACCTTTAAAGCCCTTCATGGCATTGGACCAGAATACCTCCGGAACCGCCTTCTACCACACGAATCCCAGCGGCCGATAAAGTCCCACAGAGTTGGCCTTCTCCGAGTCCCGTCGACCAAACAATGTCGTTTGGCGGGCCCCAGGGCAAGAGCCTTCTCTGTGGCGGCCCTGGCCCTCTGGAATCAACTTCCCCCGGAGATTAGAACGGCCCCCACCCTCCTTGTCTTTCGCAAGTTACTTAAGACCCACCTATATCGCCAGGTATGGGGGAACTAAGACATCTCCCCCAGGCTTATTATATTTCATGTTTGATGTGTATGTGCTATATGGTTTTTAATTGTTGAGGTTTTTATATATTTTATTATTAGATTTGTTCCATTGTTATACTGTTTTTATTACTGTTGTGACTCGTGAGCCGCCCTGAATCTTCGGAGAGGGGCGGCATACAAATCTAATAAATAAATAAATAAATAAATGCAGGCAGCATGGAAAACCACATCCCCTCCAGTCCGCGGGAAACCCTTTCTCCAACGGAACTGGTCCCTGGTCCCCAAAGTGTTGGGGGGGGGGCTGCTGTTGTTGAGGTTGGATCTTAACAATGAGAGTCAAGAATTGGGTCTTTCTCTGAAGCATTAAGGAAATCTGCTTCTGGCCAGGAACAGGCTGGGCAGTCATCTGGGATCTCCCTGTGTCTTCCGCAGCAAGTGAACAATTTCGCAGATGCACACTTCTGCTCATTCCATCACAATCTGCCTTCTCCGCGGTCAAAGCCATTAGCGGGATTCTGCCAGGGAAGCAGCAGGAGCGGAGTGCCTTCCTTCTTTGTTCTCCCCCTGAAGCCAGAAACAAACGGCAGGTGCCAAAGTTACTGTGAAACGCTCCCATTTCCCGCGCCCCCCCTCCTTTGCTCTACATCTTTCCCGTTGACGGGTCATTAGAGATTGGAAGCGAAGGGGGGGAGGAGGAGGGTGTTTCTGTTCTTCCTTTAAGCCATGTTAAGATTGGCATTCCCTATTGGCCAAGCTGTGACAAAGGATTCTAATGAATGAACAAGCTGCATGGCTGCGTAATTAATGTGAACTAGACAAAAAGAAATATTGTGGCTGGTTCCGGACCTTTTGTAAAGCTTCCAAGCAGAGTTTTACAAATATAGTTCTCTGGAAACTGATGGTTTACCAGGAGCTGTGACTTTTATTTTATTTGTTTGATTGTTTGTTTGTTTCTTTATTTATTTATTTAATTTTTATGCCGCCCTTCTCCTTAGAATCAGGGCGGCTCACAACATGTTAGCAATAGCACTTTTTAACAGAGCTAGGCTATTGCCCCCACAATCCGGGTCCTCATTTTACCCACCTCGGAAGGATGGAAGGCTGAGTCAACCTTGAGCCGGTGATGAAATTTGAACGGCTGACCTACAGATCTAGCAGTCAGCTTCAGTGGCCTGCAGTACAGCACTCTACCTGCTGCGCCACCCCGGCTCATTTTTGTTTGTTGATTGATTGATTGATTGATTGATTGATTGATTGATTGAGTTGAAAGGGACCATGAAGGCCATCGAGTTCAACCCCCCGCCCAAGCAGGAACCCTATAGTACACCAGTCAAGTGGCAGTTCAATCTTCTCTTAAAAATGTCCAGAGTGTTGGAGTTCACAACGTCCACTGGTAGGTTGTTCCACTGGTTGATAGTTCTGACCGTCAGGAAGTTCCTCCTTATCTCCATGTTGAATCTCTCCTTGGTCAGCTTCCAGCCGTTGTTCCTCATCCGGCCCTCTGGTGCCCTGAAGAATAAAGTGATCCCCTCCTCTCTGTGACATCCCCTCGTATACTTGTACACTGCTATCATGTCCGCTCTGGCCCTCCTTTTCTCTAAGCTATCCATGCCCAGTTCCCTCAGTCTCTCTTTCTAAGTCTTGGTTTCCAATCCCTTAATCATCTTGGTTGCTCTTTTTTGCACCTTCTCCAGAGTTTCAATGTCTCTTTTGAAGTGTGGTGACCAGAACTTGATGGGATCCTGGAGAATTTAGCTATTTTCAGTCAGTCCTTCCCTACCTGTGCCAACCAAAGGTTTAAACCAAGATTGGTTCTGCTAATGTGCTATAGTGCTAGATTACAGGTAGCCTGCAGCCCAATTTTAAATGCAGGTATGGTAATCTTCAAGTTACAACCTCAAGTGAGCAATTTCTGTTACTAAGTGAGGCATTTGTTAAGTGAGTTTTACAGCTCCATTTTACAACCTTTCTAGACACTATTAAAGTGAATCACTGGATTTGCCCAGTTGTTAACATGGTTAATGATCTTGTTTAATGAGATTGGGATCCCGCTGTATAGAGCGCTGGTTTGACCACGTTTAGAATACTGATTTCAGTTCTGGAGACCTCACCTACAAAGAGATATGGATAAAATTGAACGGGTCCAAAGAGGAACTACAAAAATCGTGGAAGGTCTTAAGCATAAAACTTATCAGGAAAGACTTCATGAACTCAATCTGTCTAGTCGGGAGGACAGAAAGGAAAGTGGGGACATGATTGAAACATTAAAAAATGTGAAAGGGTTAAATAAAGTTCAGGAGGGAAGTGTTTTTAATAGGAAAGTGAACACTAGAACAATGGGGCATAATCTGAGGTTAGTTGGGGGAAAGATCAGAAGCAACGTGAGAAAATATTATTTTACTGAAAGAACAGTAGATGCTTGGAACAAAAATTCCAGCAGACGTGGTTGGTAAATCCACAGTAATTGAATTTAAAACATGCCTGGGATAAACATATATCCATCCTAAGATAAAATACAGGAAATAGTACAAGGGCAGACTAGATGGACCATAAGGTCTTTTTCTGCTGCCAATCTTCTATGTTTCTGTGTCTCACTGACTTTGCTTTGATATGCCCCGTGATTTTACGTGGTCGTAAAATGGTTTGATCGTGTTTATGATCTCTTTTTTTTTTTTGCTGCAGTTGTAATGTTGGGGATATTCTCCCTCTTTTCTCTAAGTGTTGCAGAGTAGGCAAATAGGTACTGCGTTGGCTGCTTCTGATAGGCACATCTTTCGGGAAGTAACACAAACTGTGGTGTCGATCTATTGTAGGCGGCTGTTTTTCTCAGATTCTGTTTTGACAAGATGGCGCCTGTCTCCAAAAGCGACATCTCTTTCCCTCAGCTGTTTTGCTTCCTTTGAGGAGAAACACATGGAATTTTCTTAGCTTCAGTTTCTATTTTTTCAATGAATGGGGTGACAGCGGATCTCTTTTTGCTTAATTCATCACCCAGACACTTAGGGGTTTTGCAGGGCCTGTGCAACACAAAGTGGATGGTAATTTGCAATTATTCCTCATAGTTTTTGTTTCTCTATTTCTTTGTGTTTATGTTGCTTTTTTTTGCTGCAGTTGTAAAGGGGCCATTGTGGTTGTTAAACAAACCAATGGTTCGTGGTAGGTGCATTGGGCGATTGTGTTGTGCTGGTTTTTGTTTTGCCTGACTTCTAGCCACCCAAGAGCAAAGTAATAAATCAAACACACAACCTGGTTTCCTTTATATACAGAGGGCTGTATGCCTCCGGGAATGCACGAGCAATGCTCAGTTATTAGTCCAGAAGGTCAGAATTACTCACTCAAGTCCACACAATACTTTTAGGCTTGTGCCAGAGCTTGTGCCAGAGCAATGCTGAGTTAATAGTCCAGAAGGTCAGAGTTACTCACTCAAGTCCGCACAGTACTTCTTGCTTGAGTGTCGGAAAGTTCACAGAAATCCAAAATCCCCAATGAAACCACAATGCATCAATGTCTCTTCTTCAAAGCTCAAACGATAATCTCCCACACAGATCACTCCAACCCTCCTGTTTTTATCAAGGTTGCAACAGCATCATTAGTCTTATCAGCTGTGTCTTATCATTTGTTTCTGCTCTTGTGCAGCTGCTCTTGCCTTCCCAACATTCTTCGTACTCGAGGATTCAGAATAGGGTTTCTCATTCATTCTTCCCCTTCTGATTCTGGGGAACCGGGGTGGCACAGCAGGTAGAGTGCTGTACTGCAGGCCACTGAAGCTGACTTGTAGATCTGAAGGTCAGCGGTTCAAATCTCATCACCGGCTCAAGGTTGACTCAGCCTTCCATCCTTCCGAGGTGGGTAAAATGAGGACCCGGATTGTGGGGGCAATAGCCTTGCTCTGTTAAAAAAGTGCTATTGCTAACATGTTGTAAGCCGCCCTGAGTATAAGGAGAAGGACGGCATAAAAATTGAATGAATGAATGAATGAATGAATGAATGAATGAAGGAATGAAGGAATGAAGGAATGAATTAAGGAAGGAAGGAAGGAACCAACCAACCAACCAACCAACCTACCAACCTACCTACCTACCTACCAACCTACCTACCTACCTACCTACCTACCTACCTACCTACCTACCTACCTACCAACCAACCAACCAACCAACCAACCAACCAACCTCTGACTGGAGGGCTGGCTGAATCCATTCTGTCTGTGCTCTCCCTTCCTGCTCCCTGTCTCTCCCATCTCGGCTTCTGATTCCCTGTCTAACTCGTGCTGCAGCCAGACTGGCCTTCTGGAAACAGATGGCTCCCACGACTCTTCGTCAAAATCCCCAGACACAGGAGCTGGCCTGAAGCCAACCATAACGGTTTTTAGCAAAACCACCCTATTGACAAGACCACGGAGCATTGCGAATAGTCATAAATGTAGCTGTGCTGTCGAATGACCAAAGTTCGGAAACTTCAGATCATGCAGAATGCAGATGCGAGAGCAATCATGGGCTTCCCCAGGTATGCCCATGTTACTCCAACACTCCGCAGTCTGCATTAGTTACTGATCAGTTTCCGGTCACAATTCAAAGTGTTGGTTACGACCTATAAAGCCCTTCATGGCATCGGACCAGAATATCTCCGAGACCGCCTTCTGCTGCAGATAGGCCACATTCTTGTTCACTTCTCTCCCCCCCCCCTTTTCTATGTCTTGCCCATCTTCACCGGGAGACATTGAGAAATTGACCCGATCTTCATTTCCCAGAGATAAGACATATTCACTGATACTGTTTGGATTTTTCACTTCTCAGCTTCAATTCAATTCAATTTATTAGATTTGTATGCCACCCCTCTCCGAAGACTCGGGGCGGCTCACAACAACAATAAAAACAATATTCTAGCGAAAACAAATCTAATATTAAAAAAACACATAAAAACCCTATCATATTTAAAAAGCAAACAACACATACATATCCAAACATAAATATAAAAAAGTCTGGGGGAAAGGTGTCTCAACTCCCCGATGCCTGGCGGTATAGATGGGTCTTGAGTAATTTACGAAAGACAAGGAGGGTGGGGGCAGTTCTAATCTCCGGAGGGAGTTGATTCCAGAGGGCTGGGGCCACCACAGAGAAGGCTCTTCCCCTGGGGCCCGCCAAACGACATTGTTTAGTCGACAAGACCCGGAGAAGGCCAACTCTGTGGGACCTTATCGGTCGCTGGGATTCGTGCGGTAGCAGGCAGTTCCGGAGGTATATTTATAGTTGCGTATTCTCAGAGGAAACTAATATTTCTATGAATAGAATGAAATTTAAAATGCAGATTTTGTTTAGGCTTTTCTCCTTAATGGCAAATAAATGTGGAATCAGAATAGAAAAAAATGGAGGAGAGAGGACCCATTAAAACGATACAGGCCATAAACTGCCCTCCGTGTAAAACTCAACAAGAATCTTTAAATGTTGGCTTCCTTTAAGTACAATTGTGATTTGCACTGGTTCCGTTCTTCTCCAAAATACCCTTGGCCACGGATTCTTCCAGGAAAACAGCCAGTGCCAAGTTGAGTCTTCTTTCTCTTAAGACACTACATTCTCCTGACGTTCTCTAGAGCCTTGCAATAAATCTCTCTCGGTGTCTCACAGCCTTTCCTTTCACACATTTTGCCCACATCCCCTGCCAGGACCCTTCATCCGCAATCCCGCGAACTGCCAACTTCCCTCTTCATTTCCTCTTTCTCAGCTGCCTGGGAAATGTGTTAGCGTGAAAGAGCACCCAAGTAGTTATGAAGACATTGCCAAGGAGTAGCTCCGGAGACTGAGGAAATGTATTGACAGGGCTCCCATCTTTACCAAATCTCTCTTTTTTTAGGGGGGAAAAAATCTCTTTTCGTTTGGTATGTTTAATGTCATTTTAATAGAAATTGATAAGCTTTTGTTCATTTCCCTTGGATAATACTATCCACTAATTGTTTTACTCGTTATAAAAAGGTGGTCGTGAGACTTAACTGTATGTATGTATGTAAATAAGTTTTTTAATGGTTTTTATTGATTATATAAAGTTAAAAAAAGGAAAAGGAAACAAACACAACACATAACAAAACATTAAATAAGTTTTAAAAGCTTCATAGAACATGGATGGATGGATGGATGGATGGATGGATGGATGGATGGATGGATGATAGATAAATAGATAATAATAATGATAATAATAATGATAATAATAATAATTTATTAGATTTGTATATTAGGTAGGTAGGTAGATAGATAGGTAGGTAGGTAGGTAGGTAGGTAGGTAGGTAGGTAGATAGATAGATAGATAGATAGATAGATAGATAGATAGATAGATTTAATTCTGTAAGGCGTATAAATATTTCCATTTTCCACCATCCAGCCAGAGCTAATAATTTATTAGATTTGTATATTAGATAGATAGGTAGGTAGGTAGATGATAGATAGATAGATAGATAGATAGATAGATAGATAGATAGATAGATAGATTTAATTCTGTAAGGAGTATAAATCCTTCCATTTCCCACCATCCAGCCAGAGCTGAAGAAGCTTCTTGAATGAGAAGTAAAATGTCTTCAAAGAAAAACCAGACAGTCCAGTTACCTCTTGAAAAAAATTGGGATTGATTAAGACAGTATCCTTCTAGTCCAGTTGATAGCTTCTCTTTATCCCCCTATTTAAAAACACACGCCTCTGTTGAAAAGGCTACCTCTAAATCAGCATTCCTTAGACTGGCACCTTCTCTATCTAATAGATTACAACTCATATCCTTCTCTTGTGAAGAAAAGAGGGATCCAACGTTTTATCTTTCCCCACCAAGAACAAGGCCACAGTCAACCAGGTTGTGTAATAGCCTTGTGGTACAGAGAAATTTGAGAAGAGCACTTTTGTTGTATTAGGGGTTGAACACTGTCCCCTTGGCAAATTTAAGGAGGCAGTAAGTGGCACAATAGAATAAATTTGAGGTCTTATCTCTGTACCCCCGAATTCATGCTTCTAAGCAATTCACAAGTGTTGGTGCCTATTAATAAAAAATATGCCAGAAGGAAAAAGTTCTACCAGGTTATGTCTTCATCTCTTCTTATTTATTTGTTTGTTTGTTTGTTTGTTTGGGGTTTTTTGTTTGTTTGTTTTTGTCAAGTACGTATTGATAGTATACAAAAATATAACAGTGTTTATGTACATGATACTAGTAAGAGAGAAATATTAGGACAGGGGACAGTAGGTACGCTGGTGCACTTATGCACGCCCCTTACTGACTTCTTAGGAATCGGGAGAGGTCAACAGTCTAAGGGTAAATTTTTGAGGGTTAGGTGATGATACTATAGTGTCAGGTAGTGAGGTGCATGCATTAACTACTCGGTTACTAAAGTTGTATTTCTTACAGTCAAGTTTGGAGCAGCCCATTTTAAGTTTGTATCTGTTGTGTGCTCGTGTGTTGTTGTGGTTGAAGCAGAAGTAGTCGTTGACAGGAAGGATGTTGTAGCAGATAATTTTATGGGTATGCTTAAGTCGTATTTAAGGCGACGTAGTTTTAAGCTTTCTAACCTTAGGATTATAAGTTCTAGTTGCGTAGGGTATACTGTTGCGAGTGGAAGAGTGGAGGGCTCTTCTAGTAAAGTACAGTGGTCCCTCAAGATACGAACCCCTCGTCTTACGAACAACTCGTGATACGAACCTGGGGTTCAGAAAAATTTTGCCTCTTCTTACGAACTTTTTTTGAGTTACGAACCGGCATTCGGAGACTGCTGGGAAGCCGCGCGGCTGTTTTAAAAGGTGACAGCCGGGCGGTGGGGCTTCCCAGAAGCCTCCCGAACGCCGGTTCGTAACTCGAACAAAGTTCGTAAGAAGAGGCAAAATTTTTCTGAACCCCGGGTTCGGGGTTCGGGGGGCTGCTGGGAAGCCCCCCAGGCCGGCTTCGACCTTTTAAAACAGCCGCGCAGCTTCCCAGCTGTCTCCTGAAGCCGAACACCAAAGCCGAACTTCCGCGTTCGGCTTCGGGAGACAGCTGGGAAGCCGCACGGCTGTTTTAAAAGGTGACAGCCGGCCTGGGGGGCTTCCCAGCACCCCCCCGAACCCCGAACCCAGGTTCGGGGGCGTGCTGGGAAGCCCCCAGGCCGGCTGTCACCTTTTAAAACAGCCGCACGGCTTCCCAGCAGTCACCGAAAGCCGTTTTTTTGCGGGGGTTTTTTTGGTTGCACGGATTAATTGACTTTACATTGTTTCCTATGGGAAACAATGTTTCGTCTTACGAACCTTTCGTCTTACGAACCTCCTCCTTGCACCAATTAAGTTCGTATCATGAGGTATTACTGTATCTCTGGATATTTTCTAGAGTGTTTGTGTCCAATATGCAGTGTGGGTTCCAGACAGATGAGCTGTATTCAAGGATTGGTCTGGAGAAAGTTTTGTATGCTCTGCTTAGTAGTGTGAGATTACGGAAGTAGAAGCTACGTAGGAATAGGTTAACAACTCTTGAATAAAGACTTTCTTGGATAAAGAAGGATAATGGTGTGACCTGCCTAATTACACATGAAGTGCTTGAATTCCCTTTTAAAATCAACACTTCTGTTTTGAAAATGCTTTGATTTCCAGTGGCTCAATTGAACTTTGCGAGCATTCCATAATACCACTTGGCTGGGAAAACTGGTGTTTTATTACTTCAGGATGTGGTAGGGTTGCATAGTGTTGTATTCACTTTTACTTCAATATACCATAAAACATTTCATTCTACTTTTGTCTCTTAGCCTTATGTGATATAGAAACATAGAAACATAGAAGTCTGACGGCAGAAAAAGACCTCATGGTCCATCTAGTCTGCCCTTATACTATTTTCTGTATTTTATCTTAGGATGGATCTATGTTTATCCCAGGCATGTTTAAATTCAGTTACTGTGGATTTATCTACCACGTCTGCTGGAAGTTTGTTCCAAAGATCTACTACTCTTTCAGTAAAATAATATTTTCTCATGTTGCTTTTGATCTTTCCCCCAACTAACTTCAGATTGTGTCCCCTTGTTCTTTTGTTCACTTTCCTATTAAAAACACTTCCCCCCGGACCTTATTTAACCCTTTAATATATTTAAATGTTTCAATCATGTCCCCCCTTTTCCTTCTGTCCTCCAGACTATACAGATTGAGTTCATTAAGTCTTTCCTGATACGTTTTATGCTTAAGACCTTCCACCATTCTTGTATCCCGTCTTTGGACCCGTTCAATTTTGTCAATATCTTTTTATAGGTGAGGTCTCCAGAACTGAACACAGTATTCCAAATGTGGTCTCACCAGCGCTCTATATAGCGGGATCATAATCTCCCTCTTCCTGCTTGTTATACCTCTAGCTAGGCAATGTCCGTTTCATTTTGTTTCTACCGCTATTTAAAAATTATTAAACAACCGCCATGACCCTAGAGCAGTGATGGCGAACCTATGGCATGGGTGCCACCGATGGCACGTGGAGCCATATCTGTTGGCACACAAGCCGTTGCCGTAGCTCAGCTCCAATGTGCATGTGTGTGCCGGCCAGCTGATTTTTGGCTTACACAGAAGCTCTGGGAGCGTTTTTGGCTTCCAGAGAGCCTCCGCGGGGATGGAGGAGGGCGTTTTTACTCTCCCTAGGATCTAGGGGAGCCTTTGGAGCCTGGGGAGGGCGAAACACGAGCCTACTGGGCCCACCAGAAGTTGGGAAACAGGCCAACAGTTTCCAGCTTCCAGAGGGTCTCCGGTGGGTGGAGGAAGCTGCTTTCGCCCTCCCCGGGCATTGAATTATGGGTGTGGGCACTCACGCATGCACAATACTGCATGCCCACACCCTTTCGGCATCTGAGGAAAAAAAGGTTTGCCATTACTGCCCTAGAGCTAATGAATATCCATTAATATTAATGAATGAATATCCATTCAAAGGTTGTTTGAATTATGGTGGCAGTTCTAAGTTTGTTTTTTGGGCACTTTTCTAAATTTAAGACTAATTTGCATTGATTGACTTTGTTTCCCTCATAGCAATTACTAGAAGAACTCTCTGAGGTAATACTTGAAACAATATTTTTTTAAAAAAAGAGTTGGAGAAAATTGTTAATTAAGTGTGCTGGAGTTCTTGGTACCTTTTTTTCTGTCTCCACCCAAATCAACTTCTTATAACTTACAATCATGCCTATCCTATGCTTACATTTCACGGGAATCATTGGTAGGCAGAGCACAGAAAAGAAGTACAAAGTTATAAACCAAAAACAATCCATTCATGAAAATGGATCACTACTAAAATTAGTTTACCTCAATGTTAGGAATTTAGGGCATTTAGAAATGTTAGAACTGGGGGTGGGGGGGTGAATGATGAATAAAGATATTAAGCGAGGAGAGGGAGCAAAACGGGTTTGAATTAAGAGGCATGAGGGACAGTAAATATTTTTGAACTTAAGCTATAGCGGTTAATTAGGGAACAAAATTAAAAATTAATTGGTGGTAGACCCAGGAAACAAAACGAGGTTTAGAAGAGGAAGCATCAGATGAGTAACATATACCAAGAGTAAAGAGTTATATAGACAAAAAAGATATGAACATAAGGATTATAGGAGAGGCACGATTAGATTAAAAATGTACGTCATATGTCATCAGTCTGTAAAATATGAGATGAACTAGGATAAGCACTCAAGGAGAGGTAAAGAGAGAGAAAGAGGAAGAGAGAGAAGAATGAGTGGAGGAAAATAGGAGGGGGAGAGAAGGAGTAAGAAGATAGAAGGAGGAGATGGAAATAGAAGGAGGGGAGTGTAATGGAATGAAGGAAAACAGTCTGATGAACAGGATAAAAATGGATAAATTCAAACTTTTTCCCTGCCGGCTCTGAGTGTGGCTTGGTGGGCGTGGCAGGGGAAGGATACTGCAAAATCTCCATTCCCACCCACTCCAGGGGAAGGGTACTGCAAAATCTCCATTCCCACCCACTCCAGGGGAAGGATACTGCAAAATCTCCATTCCCACCCACTCCAGGGGAAGGGTACTGCAAAATCTCCATTCCCACCCACTCCAGGAGAAGGATACTGCAAAATCTCCATTCCCACCCACTCCAGGGGAAGGATACTGCAAAATCTCCATTCCCTTCCTACTCCAGGGGAAGGATACTGCAAAATCTCCGTTCCCACCCACTCCAGGGGAAGGATACTGCAAAATTTCCATTCCCTTCCTACTCCAGGGGAAGGATACTGCAAAATCTCCATT
Organism: Erythrolamprus reginae; assembly: GCF_031021105.1. Taxonomy (NCBI): domain Eukaryota; kingdom Metazoa; phylum Chordata; class Lepidosauria; order Squamata; family Dipsadidae; genus Erythrolamprus; species Erythrolamprus reginae. Next base: position 86,076,600 of record NC_091955.1, on the reverse strand, counting down.
CCCTTCCTACTCCAGGGGAAGGATACTGCAAAATCTCCATTCCCTTCCTACTCCAGGGGAAGGATACTGCAAAATCTCCATTCCCACCCACTCCAGGGGAAGGATACTGCAAAATCTCCATTCCCTTCCTACTCCAGGGGAAGGATACTGCAAAATCTCCATTCCCTTCCTACTCCAGGGGAAGGATACTGCAAAATCTCCATTCCCTTCCTACTCCAGGGGAAGGATACTGCAAAATCTCCATTCCCTTCCTACTCCAGGGGAAGGATACTGCAAAATCTCCATTCCCTTCCTACTCCAGGGGAAGGATACTGCAAAATCTCCATTCCCACCCACTCCAGGGGAAGGATACTGCAAAATCCCTATTCCCTCCTCACTCTGGGGCTAGCCAGAAGTACTATTTGCCGATTCTCCTAACTACTCAAAATTTCCGCTATTGGTTCTCCAGAACCTGTTAGAACCTGCTGAATTTTACCCCTGGTTCCTATTCTTTTTTTTCCCTTTTACAAAAAGAGTGTTTAAGAGAGAATGACAGAGCAGATTGGACTTCATGATTTCATTTCTTTGCCTTCCCCTGAAATTTGTTGAAATGCATGTGTGTGTGTGTTACCTTATTGTGTTTCTCTGGAGATGAGTAGGTTTGTACACAGCAAACATTTGCTTGGGGAAATGCAGATATATTTTTTTCCTCCAAAAATGTTTGAATTAATTCCCTCCATTCCCACTTTGGTAAATGAATGTTTCCTTCTATTGTGCAGAAACAACGGACGGAGTTTGTTCCAAAGCAACCAGACCCCACGCCTGCTGCTCCTTTGCCACCACAGATGCCGCTTCCGGTCCCTCTCCCGCCCTGCGTCCCGGCCCCTGTGCCCGTTCCGGTGCCAAAGATCCCCGGGGCCATCAGCCGCCAGAGCAGCACATCAAGCGACGGTGGCCGGGAGGGCCAGAGGCAAAAACTGCTCCCTGTTGACCGTGAGGTTCATCTTTGTTTCTTTCAGAACGACAGAGTTGGAAGGGACCTTGAAGGCCTTGTAGTCCAACCTCCTGCTCAAGCAGGAAACCTTAAGCCATTTCAGACAAGCGGTTGTCCAATCTCTTCTTAAAGACCTCCATTGTTGGAGCATCTACAGCTTCTGGGTTCCAGGTTACGCTATCTGGTGTGCCGTCCTGGTAGGGAAATCCGGGATACGCACACAGCTGCATGTCCCCGACATGTGCACGTGCGCCCCTGTGTGAGATTTGGCTTCTGCGCATGCACAGCAAATGAAATCTTTTCTGAGGACGCTCGCGTGGGTGAGATTTCAGTGATTTTCATCATTTCTGCATGCGCAGAAGCAAAAATATCGGCGAAAATCGCCAAAATCTCTCGGGCACGTGCATCCTCATGCAAGATTTCACTTGTTGTGCAGAAGCTAAATCTCGTGGCAACAGGCCCATGTGTGTCTACTGGACATGCCCGCGCCCACGATGGGCTCGGAGGGCACACCGTTAGCGCCGAAGAAGAGGAAACCGTCAGTGTTCTGGAGGCAAGTCGTTCCACTGATGATAGGAAAGTCTGACAGATGGGAGGAAAATTCTTGCATTTCCCTTTCTTCTTTCCTTCCTTCCTTCCTTCCTTCCTTCCTTCCTCCTTTTTTCTTCCTTCCTTCCCCTTTCTTTTTTCCTTCCTTCCTTCCTTCTTTTTTCTTCCTTCTTTCCTTCCTTCCCCTTTCTTTTTTCCTTCCTTCCTTCCTTCCTTCTTTTTTCTTCCTTCTTTCCTTCCTTCCCCTTTCTTCCTTCTTTCCTTCCTTCCTTCCTTCTTTTTTCTTCCTTCCTTCTTTTTTCTTCCTTCCTTCCCCTTCCTTTTTTCCTTCCTTCCTTCCTTCCTTCCTTCTTTTTTCTTCCTTCTTTCCTTCCTTCCCCTTTCTTCTTTCCTTCCTTCCTTCTTTTTTCTTCCTTCCTTCCTTCCTCCCTCCCTCCCTCCACAACTGAATGTCATCCAGAAAAAAGTAGTTTTTTACAAAATGACAGGGTGGGAGAGGGACTGCTTTGTTTAAAAGCCAGATTCCTAATCCTTGTAATAACAGGGAGAAAACATGATGACGTTAGGTACATGATTAATTTTTACCAACAGAAGGAAGGCAGAAAGATTACATTTTAAACATTTTTTTAAAAAATATTGCCTAGACAGTTATTTCCAATCTTGATATTTGCATGAGTCCAGAATAACTTTTGTGGTTATTCCACATGCTCCCTGGCTTCAAAATGCAATATAATTTGGAAATTAGAACTGTTCTCATTCCAAATTCTGAAAGTAGATAGACTTGGCCAGTTTTGCAAATCATGGTTCAGAGAAGAGGATAAAATTGTTTGATTCTAGTTTTAATGTAAACATATCCGATTCTCATTTTTGAATTTAGGCATAAAGAAGATCCCAATTGCACAGACAATTTGATGTTTGGCATACGGTTTACAACTGAATCTATGTGCACAAAATAGAGAGAAAGGAACATACGAAGAGGGGCATATTAGAGGGGAGTGTGCAGAAAAATACCGTGCAATAAGGAAAGATGATTGAAAAGAAATGCTCACGCAGTACACAGAGCAGTGCATGTGTTAGTAGCTCTCGGTACGAAACCTTCAACACACATTAAGCAGAGTTGTGGTGTAGGAAATGTGGGTTAGCCATACTTAGTATCAATGTATATACAACAATAATATTATTTACAAATATACAGAATCAACACTATAATACTACTAATAGTTTAGAAACCACATGCACAGCAAGAATACAGCTCACGGCAAATATATCTCTAACAAAGTATCTCCCCCCAAAAGGGAACGGTGTTGGCGCCCTCTTATGGCCAACCTGTAATATTTCCTTAAAGGTACAGTCTTTACATTTTTACAAAGTAACATTGTTAGCTATTGTATGGCAACACCCAAGTAGGTTACGTACAATATGCTAACAGAATGGAATGAAAGACATCTGTGCCAAGATACTGCACATACTAATGTCTTTTCAGATTTTTCTTTTTTTAACCCCCCCCATAAATAGATGCGAAAAGAATACAGGAAAAGCTTGACCTTCAAAATCCAAGCATGATAAAACTTGGTAGACATATTCATCCCATGCACAATGGTTTGTCTTTCCTTGCACTCATTCTGAGCAATGAGTACTCGGATGCAGATAAATACTGTAGGCCAGGGGTGTCAAATTCAAGGCCCGGGAGCTCGAGCCATCCCATGAGGGGCTTGATCCGGCCCACAGGGCCAGCCTGGAAAAAGCGAAGAACCAACCCGCAGTCCTCTGCCAGTGAAAATGGGCTCCCAAGCTCCGTTTTTGGCTACTGCGGCCTCCTGCAACCCTTTGCCAGCGAAAACAGAGTTTGGGAGAGATGCATGCAGCCCTCCCATGCTCTGTTTTCCCCGGCAAAGGGTTGCAGGAGGCTGTCACAGCCAAAAATGGAGATCAGGAGACGATTTTCACTGGCAGAGCTCTTGGGCTGCTACAGGTGCCCCCGACATGAGTGACATCGAGCTGGCTACACCCACCCCGGCCTTCTGAGGTCAAAGGTAACTCTGATGAAATTGAGTCCAATCAGCGAACCCACAAATCCACAAAACAATAACAAAAATCAATGGAAAAGGACAAATACTTTAAAATGACAAAAATGTTAATTCAAACCCACATTTGGAATCTTACTAAATATTATGTATTCTGACAGTAAAGATCTTAAAAGCTGTAATCGGGTCAACAGATAAGTTGACATCAACTATGACATTTGACAAATTTATAGATATGAGTTTATTTCTTTTTCTCTTTTTGTTTTTTTGTTTCATTTCCTGTTGTTCCCTTCTCTTTGTTTCCCTCTTGCCCCTTTCTCCTTTTTTCTTTTCTTTTCTCTTCTCTTCTTTTTTAATATATAAATGTGTATTTTGATGTACAATCATATACTTAAAACTCATATGTATGTATGTATATGTGTGTATATATATATATATGTGTGTGTGTATATATATATATATGTGTGTGTGTATATATATATATGTGTGTGTGTGTATATATATGTGTGTGTGTGTGTGTGTGTGTGTGTGTGTGTGTGTGTGTGTGTGTAGATTGTTCTGAGTTCGGGTTTTGCCCCGTGTAATATTTTGAGTGTCTATGCGATGTTTCGGTGAAATCGCATTCACCATCATCAGGCTGAAGTTATAAGCTTCGTGCTGCTGTAAATATGGAATGTTTGCAACTGCCATTTGTTCCTTATATATAGTGTTGGGGGTGGAGATTTGGTTTGAATGTAGCAAATAGATTGGGTGACTATGTTTTAGTGATTTGATTGGTTGGTGGAATCACATTTAGTTGAAGGATTGACATGGTGATGATTATGATATGTTTTTTTGTTTAAGGCTGGCTTCCAAATCTCTGGTAGGCAGGACGTGTCATCTCTTTTGTTCCATATTTACAGCAGCACGAAGCTTATAACTTCAGCCTGATGATGGTGAATGTGATTTCACCGAAACGTCGCATAGACACTCAAAATATTACACGGGGCAAAACCCGAACTCAGAACAATCTACATACATATACCCGTGAAAATCTACGAAAACATATATATATATAATCTTTACAGAAGGTAAATAGGGAAGGGATGCAAAAGATAAAGGGATTGTACAAGAAACAATACAAATACATATGAGTTTTAATATATATAATGTATATGTCACATGTTTTTTTGCTGAATTTGAAAATTAAGGGACACTAGGATAGATCTATTTCGGCCTTATTTTGGCCTCATCAGCTAGCCATACCCACTGGGACTTGAACCTGCAACCTTTGCCTTGTAAGGCAGAGAATTATCCTTTAGGCTACAGTATCCAATCCCTTCAGCTCTGCACCAGGGAAGGGTTACATATTTTTGTGTCGAATCGCCCTGGTGTATTGAAGGAACATCACAGCTCCTTATTTGCCTCTCGGCCCAACCGAGGGCCATTTCCAAGGCAGTTAATTTTATTGATAGCTGACAATTCTATCTATATGTGTCGAATCATATATATATATATGTCACATGTTTTTTGATGAATTTGAAAATTAAGGGAGATTTATATATTTATATATATATATAAAGAAATCGAGTTGAACAATACAGGTTGAGAATCACTGCTGTAGTTTCCTTTCCTTTGGATTGATCTGACCCTGTCTGTCATGGAGTATTGAATGTGTATCACTGACTTGAACTGCCAATCTCCTCCACTTCTCTTCCTTTGCCCACTTCGTAGGAAGGAAATCTCAGATGGAGGAAGTTCAAGACGAACTCATTCATCGTCTCACCATCGGCCGGAATGCTGCCCAAAAGAAGTTCCAAGTGCCACGCTCGAATGCCCCCATAGTCAATATCAATTACGACTCCTCTCCGGAAGACATTAAAGTTTGGCTGCAGGCCAAAGGATTCAACTCAGTGTAAGTCCAAAGGAGTAACCAGCTCTTTTGAATTAACCACAGATTCAAACAGCTGTATGTATTTATTTATTTTATTTATTAATTTTATTATTTAGATTTGTATGCCGCCCCTCTCCGCAGACTCGGGGCGGCTCACAACAAAGTGAAAAACAATTTACAACAAATCTAAAAATATTTTAAAAACCCCATTTAACCCCTAAACAAACATACATCCAGACATACCATTCATAAATTGTATATGCCCGGGGGAGATGTCTCAGTTCCCCCTAACGACAAAGGTGGGTCTTAAGGAGCTTATGGAAGGCAAGGAGAGTAGGGGCAGTTCTAATCTCCGGCGGGGAGTTGGTTCCAGAGGGCCGGGGCCGCCACAGAGAAGACTCTTCCCCTGGGGCCCGCCAACCGACATTGTGTATGCTTAAACCTTGGACCCGAGGGATATCATGTGAAAGTGATTTTATTTTGAGTTACGTGAATGTGTAATTGCGTTGTTTCACGATATGATTGGGAAATTATTGCCATGTAGGAGCTGACCAAACGGAGCCCGAGGGAGGGGTCAAACACATATTATTTCTCTTTTAATATTAGATTTGTTCCACTGTAGCATTGTTTTTATTATTGTTGTGAGCCGCCCCGAGTCTTTGGAGAGGGCAGCATACAAATCTAATAAATAATAATAATAATAATAATTATTATTATTATTATTATTAATTATTATCAGTCATGAGTCCCTGTGTGTCTTTCTTCTCTCCTGCTCATTTCCCTTTGACCGTTAGTAGTTCAGATTCTTCTAGAGAGCTTTAAACTTGAAATAAATCCTGAATCTCCTGATGTTTGGCATTCCATTTATTTAGTTATTTAGTTATCTATTCTTCAAACAAAAATTAAAAATTTGAATGAGTAAAATGGAAAAACTAAAAGGAGACATGGGTGAAAAGCAAGTAGGATGCTTGGCTGCATAGCTAGAGGTATAACAAGCAGGAAGAGGGAGATTATGATCCCGCTATATAGAGCGCTGGTGAGACCACATTTGGAATACTGTGTTGAGTTCTGGAGACCTCATCTACAAAAAGATATTGACAAAATTGAACGGGTCCAAAGACGGGCTACAAGAAGGGTGGAAGGTCTTAAGCATAAAACGTATCAGGAAAGACTTCATGAACTCAATCTGTATAGTCTGGAGGACGGAAGGAAAAGGGGGGACATGATCGAAACATTTAAATATGTTAAAGGGTTAAATAAGGTCCAGGAGGGAAGTGTTTTTAATAGGAAAGTGAACACAAGAACAAATGGACACAATCTGAAGTTAGTTGGGGGAAAGATCAAAAGCAACATGAGAAAATATTATTTTACTGAAAGAGTAGTAGATGCTTGGAACAAACTTCCAGCAGACGTGGTTGGTAAATCCACAGTAAGTGAATTTAAACATGCCTGGGATAAACATACATACATCCTAAGATAAAATACAGAAAATAGTATAAGGGCAGACTAGATGGACCATGAGGTCTTTTTCTGCCGTCAGACTTCTATGTTTCTATGTTTCTATGTCTCTGTTATGTATGCCCTTTTAGGCATCTCTTAAATATGGGATGAGGTTCACAAGAGGTCTACATGCTGTCCGAACCCAATTTTTGTCATTCCCAATTAGCTTGGTTAGTTAAGGCATGGAATAATGAATTATAGTACAATAGCATCTGAAAGATCACAGGGTTCTTCCTTTGTCTGCTTCTGTTAAATAACACAGGTCTACCAAAAAAAATATACTTTTTGTAATCATCGCAGTTGTACTTTCCTGAATCTTTTTTTTTTGTTCTGATTTCAAAAATGTATATAGGTTTTTCTGAAGCAGGTATAGTTTCCACGGAGCAGCATCATTATTGTAAGGCATAGGAAACATACTGGCAACATTAAGAAAACAGTAATTACCAGAAATTGCAGAAATAACATAATAACAAAAATGCTTCTATATCAGAAACTGTTCTGTCGGGCTCTCTGGTAGAATCCTCCCAAAAATTCACAGGTACAAATTTCAGACACACACACGTTTGAAAATTCAAAATGATGTTCTTTATAAGAAAATTCACTTAAACCAAGCCCTCTTTTGGTATAGCAAAGAGCACTCGTCTCCAACCAAACTTGTAATTTGTACAAGTCCCTTATCAGTTCTGTGATACTTAGCTTGCAGCTGTAAGGCAATTCACAGTCCTTCTTCTTCCACAAAGTGACACACACTTTGCTCTGGTTTAGTTTCAAAGCAGGGAAAAATCAGCACACAAAAGGTCAAAGTCAGTAAAGCAGTCACGAAACACAACGATCAGATAATCCTCCACAATGGCCAAACCCATAGGCTGCTATTTATAGCAGCCTCACTAATTACCACAGCCCCACCCAACCACAGGTGGCCGCATTTTCTTTGATAATAATCTCTCAGTTGTTGCTGCCTATGCATCGCTCTCCGCATGCGTGGCTGTATCATTAACTCTTGTTCTGAATCCAAGGAGGAGCTAGATAATTGATCTCCTTCTGAGCTGTCTGCCCCACTCTCCTCCTCCCTGTCACTCATGTCTTCTTGGTCAGAGGAGCCTTCATCAGCAGATTCCACCGGGGGCAAAACAGGCCTGCAGCATGTGGATGTCTCCCCCACATCCACAGTCCTTGGGGCAGGAGCTGGGCCAGAGCTAATCACAACAGAAACTTTATGTGATAGAACAAAACTAGACATAGTTTTGGAATCAGCAGATGATTTTTGTGTGTGTTGACCAGTGTAATTAGAATCTGTTCCTCTCAGATGTAAAGGGGTCATTGCTCATGTGTTATTACTCATCATTCCAGGACTGTGAACAGCCTTGGAGTTTTGACTGGGGCGCAGCTGTTTTCCCTCAACAAAGATGAGCTTAAAACTGTATGTCCAGAAGGCGCTCGAGTCTACAGCCAAATTACTGTTCAGAAGGCGGCACTAGACGTAAGTGGTGAATATGTTATTTTTTTATTTTATTTTTTTATTTTTTTATTTTTTTATTTATTCCAATACACAATGAGGGTTTTAGTGGGTATATATCTATATACACATAGTAAAATACACGATGAAGGTTATAGAGGAGATACTCATAGTAAAATAAGAAATAATAGACAAGAAGGTATAGTAATAGAACATATCAATGAAAGAATAGAAGAGATATAGGAATAGAAGAAAGGTATAGGAGATATAGGAGAGCAATAGGATAGGGGACGGAAGGCACTCTAGTGCACTTGTACTTGTCCCTTACTGACCTCTTAGGAATATGGATAGGTCAACCGTAGATAATCTAAGGGTAAAGTGTTGGGGGTTTGGGGATGACACTATGGAGTCCGGTAATGAGTTCCACGCTTCGACAACTCGGTTACTGAAGTCATATTTTTTACAGTCAAGTTTGGAGCGGCTAATATTAATTTTAAATCTGTTGTGTGCTCTTGTGTTGTTGTGGTTGAAGCTGAAGTAGTCGCCGACAGGCAGGACGTTGCAACATATGATCTTGTGAGCAATACTTAGATCTTGTTTAAGGCGTCTTAGTTCTAAGCTTTCTATTCATCTAGCACACTGTATCTCAGGAGTTGGTCACCTTGTGCAAAGAAGTGTTCATGGAGGGAAGCCCACTCTTGATAGAGTTGGGTGGCATTTAAATTTGATGAATAAATAAAGGAGGGTGTTTGTCTACCTTGGATCAGGGAGCAAGAAGCTAGCGGTGGGCATGGCAGGGGAAGGATACTGCAAAATCCCCATTCCCTCCCCACTCCTGGGGGAAGGATACTGCAAAAATCTCCACTGGGCTTCTTGAGATCAAGCATTTACTTTGAAAAAACTCTTCATTTTTTAAAGTTGTCTAGAAGAATAATAAATCAGTCTTTAAAAAAATAAGTCTAATAATTTAAACTTTCTATAGAGGAGTGGTTTTCAACCTGGGGGTCGGGACCCCTTTGGGGGTCGAACGACCATTTCAAGGGGGTCACCTATGATCCTGGGAAAAGACAAATTTCCCAAGGTGTTAGAAACTAAAGCTTCTATTCTGGCACCTTGGAACATATTTTTACAATCTGACCAATCAGGCGTTTACAGTGGGAGTGTCCCTCTGACCTTCCTGCCAATCAGCTTAAAGCTCTTTTGGGAGAATTGGTGCTAGACTTATGGTTCGGGGTCACCACAACATGAGGAAGTGTATGAAGGAGTTGCAGCATTAGAAAGGTTAAAAGACCAAGAAGAAACATAATTTTATGAGATTTGGAATAAAGTGTATATATGGATAAATAAGAAAAAGAAGTAAAAGTAAAAAGAACAGGAGAATTGTAGAAGTATGGATATGATTTAAATTTTGTGTTGGATGTAATTTATATATGAAGATTCATAAGGTTAAACAAGTTTCTTCTTTTCATTTAAAGTAATAAGTAGAGTTATAGTATTAACAATGTATTATTTTTTCTGTATCGAAATTTAACTTCTAGAATAAGCGGGGAAGTTGCAACCCCATTTTTATGTTAAATGTATGTTTGTCAGTTTTGTCTATTTTATGAAAATTAATAAAATGTATAGAAAGATTGAGAACCACCGCTATAGACATTTATAGTTATTACTTATCTCCTTGCATCCAGATTCAGCAACTGATTAGCACAAAAAAAAAAAAAATTCAGCCACTGCCTCTTGCCTCCTTGCAGCTAAAGCTGCACTTTAGTTTCACTTTCATTTTAGCAGGTGGCTTTGCCTTGCAACCTCAAATCAGATGAGAGTCGGGAAGCTGATAATGAGCTGCTTGGCTTAACAGGCTCTGTTCTGTTTGCTGCAAGGAGATAAATTGCTGCGAGGCAGAGGCCAAAGGGTGGGGGTAGCTGGGTGGCTGGCAGTATTGGGTTTCTACATGGACGGGGGGGCGGCGCACTGGTAGCGGAAATTGATCTCTGCGCACAGATCTGGGCGACTGGCAGGTGGGCATGTGCATCGGCGCAAGATATGGAATCAGCTCCCCGCGGAGATTCGCACTGCCCTCACCCCCCTCGCCTTCCGAAAGAGTTTAAAAACTCATCTTTGCCACCAGGCTTGGGGTTTTTATCTCTTCCCCCTGACCAACGAATGTTTTCAGTATGTTTGTTGAATGATTGGTTTTCTTTTAATTAGAATTTTAATTATTGTTTTAATGTATTATTAATTAGATTCATATTGTTCTGTTTTTGTCCATGCTGTGAGTCCTCGGAGAGGGGCGGCATACAAATCCAATTAAATTAATAAATAAAATAAATTTGGCTTCTGTGCATGTACAGAAAGCAAAATCTTGTGAGAGAACGCCTGCTTGTGGGAGATTTCGGTGATTTTTTGGGCGGTTTTTTGCCGAAATCTCACACGCCCGCACATCTTCTCACAAGTTTTCCTTCCTATGCATGCGCAGATCCCAAATCTTGCTGGAACCCCCGCCTAGTGGGTGGGGCTACGTTTCGTGTCTAAGACACGCCCAAGTTTTCATCTTCTTTTTGGGGTAAAAAGTTGCGTCTTGTACTCCGAAAAATATGATACATTTCTGGAAGAAAAAACATGTTTTGTCTATTCCTACAGAATTCCAGTGCCGGTTCCGAACTGCAAGAGATCATGAAACGGCGGAAGGAGAAACTCAACGCAGCCGCCACCGATTCAGGGGTCGAATCTTTTGACGAGAGCAGTGGCCACTAATGAGACTCATCTACAGAAGTTTTTGTGGTTATTGTCGAGGGGGGGGGCGCGGAAACCCGTTATTCTTGGCATTGTTCCATCATGCTTTGTTTTAGGAAGCCATGAGGGGGAAATGTCAGGGGATTGTCTTTATTTATGTAACTAGGATATCATGCCATTAAGGGAGCATGCAGTTGGGAGCCAAGAGGGAGGATACAATTGTTGTTTTGCCTCTCCCTTGACGGAAAAAAATATATATATGTAGAGAAGAATATTCCCTGGAGGAGGTTCCTTAAAGAGGCCTCCCGGGAGAAATTCATGCTTCGGTCATCTTTTTTCCACAGCCTAGTAAAGTCACATTGCAGTTTTTTGAGTTGTCCACAGACTGAGCTGACGAAATGTGTTGAAATCTGCAATCAAGCAGAAAATCCAAAAAGCGCGATCCAGCCAGAGTGGATTGTCTTGTCCATTGATTTCAACGAAACAAATATTTAAATGTCTGCCATTAAAATCAACAGGACCTCGAAGGGTTTTATGATGGCATAACATTCCTTTTATTCATGCCATCCATACGGTTTTTCATAATTATGGACTGCGGCTTTTCTTATCTTCTAGCACTTAAGATCTCCACATTTATGTAGAAATTCCCAGATGTATTTTTAATTATATGATCAATGACCACCCTAATCTTACAAGCACAGATTAAATTCTTCTAACGGCATCATGTCATGATTTCTTAATGGAAGTGTACATAGCAATGTAATTTATTCTGCATTTCAATTATTTGTCTGGGTTTTTTTTGGGGGGGGGGGGGAGGAATAAGTACGAATCAAGGAAAAACACTTAATAAACAATAGCACAAGTTTTTTAAAAGTAGGGGCATTTAGATCTTACTTTGATATCCACATGATAGTTCACAGTATTATTTCTTAATAGTATTGCGTTTTTTAATTTTTAAAAAATATTTCGTTTCACCAGATGAAAAGGAAAGGGAAGAAAGGGGGAGAAGGTGTTTATAATTTTTTTTAAAGCTCCAAAATTCCATCTTGATTTCCAATTGAAATATTATTTTTTTTAAATACAGCCAAAATATTCCAGTAAATACAGGAGTATATTTTTGTGTGTGTGTGTGCAAAATGTTATTTTCTGTCATATGGCACATCAAGGCAAAATAGGAGGGCGGGGGGAAGGAGTCCTTTGACCAACCTAGATGAGATGTATAATTTTAATGGTGCCTTTTTTTTTTCATGACTCCTCAAATTCTGCAATAAACACTGATGTACGTGAACTGATGTACGGTTTGCATTGTCAGTTGTAAAAAAAGAGGATGCAAGTTTTTCTTTTGGGCTCCAGAGAACAAGTGTCTTTAAAAAAAAATTAATTTAATTTTAAAAACCATCAGCAAAGAATGAAGGTTTTAAAGCAGTTCTACCACTTCACAAGTTTGAAAACTTTTTTCTACTTTGTACAAAATTTCCCACCTCTCACTTCGGAAGGTTCTTTTTTTTTAAGGATCCCTCTAATGCAGAGGTCTCCAACCTTGGCAACTAAACAATGTCAGTTGGCGGGCCCCAGGGGAAGAGCCTTCTCTTTGGCGGCCCCGGCCCTCTGGAACCAACTCCCCCCGGAGATTAGAACTGCCCCTACTCTCCTTGCCTTTCGTAAGCTCCTTAAGACCCACCTTTGTCGTCAGGCATGGGGGAACTGAGACATCTCCCCCGGGCATATACAATTTATGAATGGTATGTTTGTATGTATGTGTGTTTAGAAAATGGGGGTTTAAAATATTTTTAAACAGTAATTTAGATTTGTTGTAAATTGTTTTCACTTTGTTGTGAGCCGCCCCGAGTCTGCGGAGAGGGGCGGCATACAAATCTAAATAATAAATAAATAATAAATAAATAAACTTTAAGCCTGGAGAACTTCCAGAATCCCCCACTCAACTGGCTAGGGGATTCTGGGAATTGAAGTCCTCCAGGCCTAAAGTTGTCAAGGTTGGAGGCTCCTGCTCTCATGTACCTGCTAGACATCAGTGTTTCTCCAATTTTGAATACAATGGAATAGAGCTGGAAGGGACCTTGGAGATTTTTTAATTTACCCCCCTGTTCAAGCAGAAGACCCTACACCAGTGGTGGTGAACCTTTTTTTCCTTGGGTGCCGAAAGACCTTGCGTGTGCCCTAACCCCTAATACCTGGGGAGGGCAAAAACAATTTTCCCCATCCCCTGAAGGCCCTCTGGAGGCTGGAAATGGCCTGTTTCCCAAATTCTGGTGAGCCAGTAGGCTCATGTTTTGCCTTCCCCAGGCTCCAAAGGTTTCCCTACAGCCAAGGGAGGGTAAAAATGCCCTCCCCCATCCCCCTGGAGGCTCCTTGGAAGCCAAAAAAGAGGATCAGAGATCACTTACATACGTTTTGAATTTTGTTTTGCTTTCTTTCATCTGTTGCACTTTTCTTTTTTCCTTACTCTTTTCCTCTTTCTCTCTCTCTAGATATGTCCTTTATTGTATTAAAAAAACCTTAATAAATTACTTTTTAAAAACGGTGATCTTCACTTCCCAAGGCCTTGCCCCATTTGTGCATGCATTTGATACTAACGTTTGATACACATACATTTGAACAGTTACTGATCTAGTGGGACATAGGAGAAGGGCCCTTTTTGTGGTGGCTCCCTCCCTGTGGAATATCATTCCTGAGGCCCCCCCCCAAAAGCCCTCACGTTGATACTCTTTTGAAAGACCCTGAAGGCATGGTTTTGCCACAAGGCCTGGAGACCTCAGGGTGATATGGATTGTTGTCATTAGGGAGATGGGGTTTATTGGGTTTTGTATATGGAGTTTTATTTTTCTATAAGCCACTCATGATGACCATGAGTGAGTTGAGAGACCATGTATTTTTAAAAAATTTAATAATTTTTTAAAAAGTAGGTACAGTAGTACCTCGTGATACGAATCCCTTGTCATACGAACTTTCCGAGATACGAACCCGGGCTTCGGAAATTTTTTCCTCTTCTTACGAACTTTTTCCGCCTTATGAACCCGCCGCCCAAACCTAGAAGTTTGGCAAAAGTTCGGGTTCGGGTGGCCGCTGAGAAGCCCCGCCGCCCGGCTGTTGCCTTTTGAAACAGCCGGGGGGGGGGGTTCTCGGCATCCTCCCGGGTGTATGGGGGGCACGTGCTCCTCCTCACCGCCTCAGAGTCCCTCTTTTTTTTTTAAGCCTTAACATTTTGGATTTTTTTGATTCCCCTCCCCTCACCACCTTCCTTCGGCACCGACTGTTCTCCTCTTCCTTACTGGCCGGCCGAAACGTGGACTCCAGGAAGGACATCTTTGTGACGTCAAAGCTCTGCCCATGGAATTCCCTATTGGGATTCCCCACCTCCGTTTGAGCCTCCCGACCAGCCGACAGCTCCGCGGCTCTTTTGCAAAGATGACAGCCGGGCGGCGGGGCTTCTCGGCGTTCTTCTGAACCCGAACGCCAAACCCAAACTTTTACTGAACTTCCAGGTTCGGCATTCGGGAGGCCGCCGAGAAGCCCCGCTGCCCGGCTGTCACCTTTTGAAACAGCTGGGGGGCTTCTCGGCGTTCTCCTGAACGCCAAACCCGGAAGTTTGGCAAAAGTTTGGGTTCGGCGTTCGGGTTCAGAAGAACGCCGAGAAGCCCCGCCGCCCGGCTGTCATCTTTGCAAAAGAGCCGCGGAGCTGTCGGCTGGTCAGGAGGCTCAAACGGAGGTGGGGAATCCCAATAGGGAATTCCATGGGCAGAGCTTTGACGTCACAAAGATGTCCTTCCTGGAGTCCACGTTTCGGCCGGCCAGTAAGGAAGAGGAGAACAGTCGGTGCCGAAGGAAGGTGGTGAGGGGAGGGGAATCAAAAAAATCCAAAATGTTAAGGCTTAAAAAAAAAAGAGGGACTCTGAGGCGGTGAGGAGGAGCACGTGCCCCCCATACACCCGGTGCGAGGCTACCTCCCATGCACTGCGCCAGAGAGAGAAACCCAGGGGGAATGGCAGGAAACTGGCCGGACCTTTATGCCACTTTCAAATTTCCTGGGAAGTTTTTCCAGGCTCGGGTTCTTAAGTAGAAAATGGTTCTTAGTAAGAGGCAAAAAAATCTTGAACACCCGGTTCTTATCTAGAACAGTTCTTAAGTAGAGGCGTTCTTGGATAGAGGTACCACTGTATTTGAGGAGCTTCTACAAAGATGGGGGGAGTGTCAAGCTATTTTCCAAAGCACCAAAAGGCAAGACAAGAAACAAGGATGGAGAATAATCAAAGACAGAAGCAACCTGGTACTAAGGATAATTTTCCTAATGGTGAGAGCAATCAACCAATGGAACAGACGTTGTCTTCAGAAGTTGTGGGTGCTTTCAAAAAGAGATTGGACAGCTATTTGTCTGAAATGGTAAAGGCTCTGCTTGAGAAGGGTTGGACTAGAAGACCTCCAGGGTTCCCTCCAACTGTATGATTCTATGTTCTATTGCTAAATATTCACCCCATATTTGCATTTTATTTTTCCCACAGTTTTTCCCCACAACTTTTGAAGGTGATAGCTGTTCTCTTTCCTTGCTCTGCCTCCTCTGCCCTTCTCATTACTCAACCGCATTTCTCTAAATAAAGAACAAGGACTTTGCCAAGGCTGGAGCAGATTTCGGCAAAGATATCGAGTTTCTCCTATATTTAATTGATTCGTCTCTCTCCCCACCCCTCCCTTTTGAATTTTTGCTTCCAAAAATGCTGAAGCTCTCTGACGGATGTTTTTTTTCACAATAATATGAAGCGCGTGCAGTTTTACTATGCCAAAAATCTGTCAAGCCAGATGTACCGAAAATAATTTTGCTAACTTCTCGAGTTTCCCTTTTTTCTTTATTTTTCTTGCTTCGGCATCTATTTGTGCACCTGCTGAGGGTATGTTTTTCAGTGTTGTTTTTCATTGAAAGGCATGTGGCAGGCAGGGCATATCCATGTTCCATTTATGTTTCACAATAGTCCTGGGGAAACCTGCTTCTACAGAGAGTTTTCTATAAAGTGGATGAGCGCTAATTATGCAAAAAACTGGAAGTAGAAAAATCTTGCACAGTGGTACAAATGCCTCTACTTACAAACTTTTCTAGATAAGAACCGGGTGTTCAAGGGTTTTTTGCCTCTTCTCAAGGACCATCTTCTCAAGGACCATCTCTCTAGGAATCTCCTGGAAGAAAACAGGGCCGGAAAAAGCGGGGAGAAGCCTCTGTGGGGCCTCTCTAGGAATCTCCTGGGAGAAAACATGGCCGGAAAAGGCAGGGAGAAGCCTCCATGGGGCCTCTCTAGGAATCTCCTGGGAGGAAACAGGGCCGGAAAAGGCGGGGAGAAGCCTCTGTGGGGCTTCTCTAGGAATCTCCTGGGAGAAAACACGGCCGGAAAAGGCAGGGAGAAGCCTCCGTGGGGACTCTAGGAATTTCCCTGGAGGAAACAGGGCCTTCAACCTCCCTATGGTTTCCCCAATCACACACATTATTTGCTTTTACATTGATTCCTATGGGAAAAATTGCTTCTTACAAACTTTTGTACTTAAGAACCTGGTCACAAGAACAAATTAAGTTCGTAAGTAGAGGTACCACTGTATTTCAAACATTAATTTGTTATGAATCGTGGAAAGAAATCCAGTAAAGAGCATTCACCATCTCTGCAAAAGCAGATGGGCTTAAGTGGAAATACACAGTATGGACAGGCATATTTTGAGTTGATGCTATAATGCAGGAGAACAAGTTTATTGCTCTTTCTGAGAACATGGCTAGATAAGCTCCCAATATTTAGTCTACTGCCTCTTAGTCATAGAAATATAGAAACATAGAAGACTGACGGCAGAAAAGGACCTCATGGTCCATCTAGTCTGCCCTTATACTATTTCCTGTATTTTATCTTACAATGGATATATGTTTATCCCGGGCATGTTTAAATTCAATTACTGTGGATTTACCAACCACGTCTGCTGGAAGTTTGTTCCAAGGATCTACTACTCTTTCAGTAAAATAATATTTTCTCATATTGCCTTTGATCTTTCCCCCAACTAACTTCAGATTGTGTCCCCTTGTTCTTGTGTTCACTTTCCTATTAAAAACACTTCCCTCCTGAACCTTATTTAACCCTTTAACATATTTAAATGTTTCAATCATGTCCCCCCTTTTCCTTCTGTCCTCCAGACTATACAGATTGAGTTCATTAAGTCTTTCCTGATACGTTTTATGCTTAAGACCTTCCACCATTCTTGTAGCCCGTCTTTGGACCACATATAAAGGCAGACATTCGTCACAATTCTTACCTTCTCCAGCAACGTTCTTGGCCTTCACACTATGGGTGAGAATCTCAACAACAGTGTTGAAAAGTTGCTATGACTTTTTTTGTACATTAAGCCACAATGTTTGTTTTTTGTGGTGGTGTTCTTGATCAATGTACTGAATGGTGTTAAAAGGTGCTGATTCTTACCTTATAAAGCCCTTCATTCACTGATGAGCTCCTACGGGTACGGTCGGGTATGCAGAACCAATAGAAAAATTTTGAATTTTTGAATTTCCCCTTCTGGGTTCTGGGTATGTTTTCCTATCACAGTAAATTAGGTTGAATGTGTATAATTAGTGTTGGGCAAACCCAACAAAGTTCAGGTTCAGTGGGTTCGGATGAACACTTCTGGCCCCGCCCTCCTGTCTTCTGCCAAATCAGCCCGTGGCCGCCTGTCTCCTTTTATTTCTTATGGAAAAGGCTCGGACACCACAGCTTCACCTTTTCCGTAAGAAATAAAAGGAGACAGGTGGCCGTGGGCTGCCCTGGGCAATGGGCGCAACAGTGGGGAAGAGCCGCGCCGCTTCCGAGCCCAAAATTTCCCCGCCTCGGGAATGGCGCTGCAAGCAAAAGGAGGCGGGGAATCCCATTTGCTTGCCACCAACGAGATTCCGGGGGCGGGGCTTTGACGTCATGGAGACTCCTTCCTGGCTGGGGCTGAAACGGGGGAGTTGAGAAGGAAATAAAACCACGGGCCAGGAAGGAGTCTCCGTGATGTCAAAGCCCCGCCGCCGGAATCCCCTTGTGGGTGGCAAGCAAATGAGATTCCCCGCCTCCTTTTTTTGCAGCGAGGCGGAGAAATTTTGGGCTCGGAGATGGCGCTGCTTTCCCCCTCTGTTGCGCCCATTGCCCAGGGCAGCATTAGCTCACCCTGGCACTCTTTGGAGCGCAACGTGGGGAGAGCCATACCGCCTCCGAGCCCAAATTTCCCCACCTCGGGAATCCCTTCATTTTTGCTGGCACTGCTTTGAATCGCAGCGAGGGGAGCCTCAGGGGAATCCCCGTGCTTTGGCTAGCAACGGAAGTCCGGAGGTGGGGTTTCCCAGCGACAGGAGCCTCAGAGGAATCCCCGCGCTTTGGCTCACAGTCATTCATGCCCTCATCACCTCGAGGCTCAACTACTGCAATGCTCTCTACATGGGGCTACCTTTGAAAAGTGTTCGGAAACTTCAGATTGTGCAGAATGCAGCGGCGAGAGCAGTCATGGGCTTCCCCAAATATGCCCATGTTACACCAACACTCCGCAGTCTGCATTGGTTGCTGATCAGTTTCCGGTCACAATTCAAAGTGTTGGTTATGACCTATAAAGCCCTTCATGGCACCGGACCAGAATATCTCAGGGACCGCCTTCTGCTGCACGAATCCCAGCGACCAGTTAGGTCCCACAGAGTGGGCCTTCTCCGGGTCCCGTCAACTAAACAATGTCATTTGGTGGGACCCAGGGGAAGAGCCTTCTCTGTGGCAGCCCCGACCCTTTGGAACCAACTCCCCCCAGAGATTAGAATTGCCCCCACCCTCCTCGCCTTTCGTAAACTTCTTAAAACCCACCTCTGCCGTTAGGCATGGGGGAACTGAGATATTCTTTCCCCCTAGGCCTTTACAATTTACGCATGTTATGTCTGTATGTATGTTTGGTTTTTATAATAAGGATTTTTTTAGTTATTTTAGTATTGGATTGGATTGTTACATGCTGTTTTTATCACTGTTGTTAGCCACCCCGAGTCTACGGAGGGGGCGGCATACAAATCCAATAAATAAATAAGTCTGGAGGTGGGGTTTCCCAGCAAGGGGAGCCTCAGAGGAATCCCCGCACTTCAGCTGACAATGGAAGTCTGGAGGCAGGGCATCCCAGTGGCGGTGGCTTGGGTTCATAAGATGAAAATAGTTCGGAAGACGAGGCAAAAAAATCTTAAGCACCAGGTTCATATCACGAAAGGTTTGTATGAAGAGGGGTTCGTAAGATGAGGTATCACTGTACTAATGTGTGACCATTTTGAAGAGTATATGGAAGCTTGTGCAACTTTTCAGAGAGACAGTGTTGTGATTCCGTCTGAGGCTCCTCAGGGAACGGCTGAACCTCTGCCGGCTCCATGCTCAGAGGGGGAGGATGAGGAACAGGAGGAGGAGGAGGAGGCCCAGGCAGACGGGGAGGAGGAATATCAGGCCGAGGGAGAGGGAGAACAGCCTGAGTCCCCCAGGGTGGAGCTCTCCCCAGCAAGCAGCCTGGAGTCCTTGGATGAAAATGCACAAGCCATCATCGATCTCAGGCAGAGAAGAGCAGCACAACGAAGGGGACAATTAGCCAGGTATTTCCAGCCCTAAATAGGCAACAGCTGGGTTTGGGTGTGGTTCTCCCCAGAAAGGCTGAAAAGGCAGACCCACCCTTCCTGTATTGTGGAGTATTATCTTTGGGAGTCCTGGGACCTGGCTGTGATCTTTGGCGTTTCTGACTCTGGCTTGTGGCCCTGAAGGCTGAAACCTTGCGGGGAAAGACGTGGGTCTTATTCTCTACAGTGGTGTGTGTGCCAGCAAGAAGTCTGCTGTATTGTCTGGCCGTCATGACTCTGCTGTGAAGCCTCATAGCCTGCCTGTTGGGAAGAACAGGTTTTCCTCTGTGTTTGTTTTTCCAACTATAAAGTGCCTTTGCTTTTGCCAGCATGTCTGGCTGCTTTTTTCAGTTGGTGTTGAAGTCTGGGGGCACCCAGACAGAACAGACAGGAACCTAGGGGTTCATCTTACGCAAATAAATTCAGAACGTTTCATGAACAAAAACGGGTTTTAGATCAAGCCGTTTCCATCCCAGTCCAATGCTTTAACACGGTGCCCTGAAACAAGACAAGCATAGATCTGTTTCTGTCATATAAATCCAGCACATCCCTTCTTGGCATATTTAATGTTCTTTCCTCTAGATTCAGTACTTGTTTCAGAAATTTTCAGAAATTTTCAATGGAAATGAAAGTTTAAACCAAAGAGCAGAAAGGTCACATCAAAAACACCACCAATGCCTCGTTGATAGCATTCATATCACAACAAAACGACACATGGAATTGATACAAAACCCAAAGGAAAGGGGAGAGCGAATCCCAGAGCTAGACGCACTAACTTTTTTCCAGGAGAAAATTTATGCCCTGCAATAAACTGAAGCCTGGCACTTGGTCGTAACTCTTGAATGAAGTAGTCATTTGCATGCGCCGAGCATGGCCAAAGAAATCTTTGTTAGAATCCTTTGACATTTTTCAGTGCGTTGGCACCATTAAGTTGCATCCTACCTGGCACTTTTTCTCTCTACCCCAAATGACAAGCATCTTATTCTTTTTTCTTATTATTTTTTTTTACACAGAAGTGAACAGAACCAAACAAATGGAAAAAACTCTATGCAGCAAAGACAACTAAAAAACCAGTACAACCCATGGTGCTCATCCCTCAAGTGAACCCTACTTAGTATAGCACCTTGTGGCTATCCATAGTTCCACTCTGAATCTTAAGTGCACAGGAATTTCTCTCCCCGCTTGGCAGTATAGGCAAAAGAACACTTTGATTCAGGGCTGCCCAAATCTCCGTGAAAGGATAACAGCGACCTTTGACACTTTAAGAAGTTGCAGTTAATGCTGAAATCTGCTCCTTCAACTTCTAGCTTTGGACAGAGTGTAACTCTTTCTTGAGTCTCCTTCCTGGGGAGTCCTGCCGAGGATGTTGCGTCGGTAGCAATGTTTCTTTCAGCTTCTACAATCTTCCTTGCTTGCTAATGAGTTAATATCTCAATGGTAACCCTGTCTGTTCCTGTATTTGATGGAGTCCACATTGCTCCATCCACGTAACGCCCGCAGCAGCTTGGACTGAATCTGGAATATTGCACATTTAAGTTTTAACCTGCGCGTTAAATTGAGACATATTGAACAGATTTGTTTCAGAAACAACAGAAAATGATCCAGAGCATGTGACATTTGTGCACGTTATTAGATTGTCCCTTTGAATTGCCACCCCGAGTTGCGTTTGGTCCTGTTATTAAGTTTTTAAAAAATTGATCAAGAGTCCAAACAAGACACTGCAGGTTCCTTAAGGCTATGTTTCTCCCCAGAACTTCTGGATGTAAAATATACTTTTTTTTCCTTTTCATTTATCCATGTACTGCAAAGCAGCTCTTGTCCATGGCAAATCGGAAAGCAGTTCACGAAAACCAAAAAGAAGGGAGAGAGAATTAAAATCCGAAGCCAAGGACGATGGATGCATTTCACAGCTTCACCTGCAAGAAAGAGAAAGAAAATAGGAAACAATAGTAATAATTTGGTCCCCCCTGGAAGAACAGCAATATCTTAAAGATGTCGTATTTATATATACTGTATTTTTCGGAGTATAAAACGCACTGTTTTCTCCCCTAAAAGAGGCTGAAAATTTGAGTGCATCTTACACTCAGAATGTAGATTGGACAACCAATTGTCCGAAGTGGCATTTCTGGCCTAAACGGGGTGGACTAGAAGATCTATAAAGATCTTCCAACATTATTCTATTCTATTCTAATGTTGTAATCCTGTTGCTTTTGAATTGTCTTTCAAACTACAGTGGTACGTCTACTTAAGAACTTAATTCGTTCTGTGACCAGGTTCTTAAGTAGAAAAGTTTGTACGTAGAAGCAATTTTTCCCATAGGAATCAATGTAAAAGCAAAGAATGCGTGCAAACCCATTAGGAAAGAAATAAAAGCTTGGAATTTGGGTGGGAGGAGGAGGAAGAAGAAGAAGAGGAGGAGGACAGTTGCTGCCCAGAGCAAAGGGAGCGTTTCTTTTCTCTCAGTGCTGGCAGAGGTTTATTCCCTCTCCAAGTGCCCAGAGAAAGGAAAATGCTTCGTTCGCTCTGGACTGTCAAAGCCTCCTGAAGCACCACCGAAAGGCTCCTCTGGCAGCCCAGAAAAGCCCGAGATGGCCGGGATTAAAGGGGGAATGGCAGGAAACTGGCCAGGCCTTCGTCCCACTCTCAAATTTCTTGATAAATATTTCCGGGCTCGTGTTCTTAAGTAGAAAATGGTTCTTAAGAAGAGGCAAAAAAAAATCTTGAACACCCGGTTCTTATCTAGAAAAGTTCTTAAATAGAGGCGTTCTTAAGGAGAGGTACCACTGTATTATGATTGTCTGTCTTGGATAGAAAACAGAAGATGCTTAGGTGAAGCTTAAACTCTTTAACACACAAGTGAATCAAAGTCCATTCGGGTGGACACTTATAAGCTTGTCCATCCTATGTCTCCCTCTGGTGGCGACCATCATGGAAAGGAGCCATCTCTGCTAAGGTCTTTCATCACCCAGAGCTTTTTAATGGCCCTTAAACATTTCAGGAAATTGCTTTATGCTTAATTTGGCTGCTCATTAACAATGGACAATGTTAACAGTTTCTTTTTTTAGCAATGATCGCTGCTGTTGCTGTGCTAATGTTTTCTCTCACCTCCTGGAAGACTTTTAATAGAGTAGCTGTTGTCCCCTTAAGAAACGTAATAATATAAATATATCACTGTATATTGCTTTTTTGGAAGAAAAGAAAAGAAAAGGAATGAAACAGGCTGCCTTGATGGAGGCTTCTAGGTCTGTGTTAGGTTATAGCAGCCAAAAAAGGCAATGCAATCGTAGGCTGCATTAACAGAGGGATAGAATCAAGGTCACATGAAGTATTAGTACTGCTTTATAAGCTTTAGTAATGTTGTGGTTCAGCCTGAGGCTGATCAGGGACCAGCTGTGTCTCTGCTGGCTCCATGCCCGGAGGAGGATGACAGTGAAGAGGAGTGGAAAGGGGGAGTGGAAAGTCAGGAATGGGACGAAGGAGAACAGCATGAGAGCCCCCGGGGGGGGGGCTCTCCCCAGCCAGTAGCTTGGAGTCATTAGGTGATGAAGCACAAGCCGTCATTGACATGCGACAGAGACGGTCAGATCAAAGAAAGGAGCAATTAAAGAAGTATTATCAGCACTGAATTAGGAACAGCTGGGCTTGGGTGTGGTCCTCCTTAGCAGGGTTTAAAAGGCAGGCAAGCCCTTGAAGCCATGTGGAGTGTTATCAGTTGGAGTTACGGTGTCCTGCTTTGTTCTCGGCGTCTCTGTTCCTGGCTTGTGGCCCAGCAGTTTGGAAGACCCGTGGGAGGTGTAGGTCTGCTATCTACAGCCTCGTCTTGGCAGCAAGAATCCTGTATTGCTGCATGGACTTTTGTCTTCGTGGTTATATTTGAAGATACAGCGTTTTCCTGTTTGTAAGGACATTTTCTGTTACCTGTGTTTTTCTTGAATTTTATAAACTGCCTTTGCCTTTTATCGGTGTGTCTGGATTCTCTTTTTGGGTTGGTATTGGCTTCCAGAGTGACCCAGACAGAACAAGTACGAATACTGAATCCAATTTTGGTCACATTTCAAAAAAACATAGAAACTCGAATGCAGAAAAAAGCAACAAAAGTGATTAGGGGCTGGAGCAGCGAAGGGCCGCCGTTGCCAGCACCTACCGGTACGCCTCCTTGGTGCTTCCTGGGGCTGGTATGGTAGTGTGTGCTCCAGCTTGCATGCTTTCCACGAGATTTCAGTTCCTTGCATATGCCTGAAGTGAAATCTCAGGCAATTTTGGTGATTTTTGCTGATGTTTTTGCTTCCATGCATGCACAGAAGCAAAAAGTCGGCGAAAATTGCCAAAATCTCGTGAGCGCAAGTGAGATTTTGGTGCTTTTCGCGTAGAAATGAAATATTGGTGAAAATCACCAAAAATTGCGTGAGATTTCACTTCGGGTGAATGCGTAAAAGTGAAATCTCGCACTGATCATTGATCCCACCCATACCGGGTACAGCCAATAGTGGACTGGAGGCTAAAACATATGAGTAGTGATGGGCGGTGTTTGGGTTCGGCAAGTTTGGACGAACTTTACGCAAAATTCGGCCGAACCCGAACAGGGAATCCCTCCGACGAAGAGATTCCAGGGGCGGAGCTTTGACGTCACTGGCAGGTTGCTAAGGACGCCAAGGTGATCACTTCCTAGATTCCATGGAATCCAGGAAGTGATCACCTTGGCGTCCTTAGCAACCTGCCGGTGACGTCAAAGCTCCGAATGCCGAACACGACGCCGAACTTTGCCCAAAGTTTAAAAAAAAAATTGGGTTCATGTTTGGCATACCGAACACTGCAAAATTCGGTACAGACGCGAATTGTGCAAGTTCGGTTCGCCCATCACTCTATATGAGCGATTGCAGGAATTGGGTTTGTTTCCTTTAATGCAAAGAAGAATTAGGGCTGCCACGATAGCAGTATTCCAATATTGGAGGGGCTGTCACAAAGAAAAGGGGCTCAGTTTTCCAAACCACTTGAGGCCAAGACAAGAAAAAATGGCTGGAAACTAATCAAGAAGAGGAGCCACCTGGAACTAAGGAGAAATCTCCTAATAGTGAGAACAATTAATCAGTGGGAAGGCTTGCCTTCAGAAGTTGTGAGTGCTCCATCACTGGAGACTTTTAAGAAGAGACTGGACTGTGTTGTGAGTGGTCCCTGTCTGTCTCAGCTGGTCATGGATTTTGAGGACCAGGAGATGGAGGAGTATTGGCATCGCAGGCCATCTGAGTCTGAGAGTGAGAGTGAAGGAGAGTTGGAGACCGGGGAACCACCACAGACTGTAGAATTCCCAATTAGGGTATTGTCTGACTCAAAGGATGATGGGGAATTTGAGGATCAGGACTCCCTGTTAGATGCAAGGATAAAAAGGATGAGATTGAGATGTGAATATCTCTCAAGAAGGGGTTCTTGGCGATAAATAGATTTATTGGAAATTTGGCTACACCTTGCCAGTATATAAGGACAGGCTGATGGGAAAGGGTGTGTGGCAGACAACGTTCCCATCAGGAGAAAGGTGCCTCAGGGCTGAGAGACTTCTTCTGTTTCCACAGACTTTGATTCCTGCTTGTTGCATGAGCTATTTTATTCTCTGGACTGAGTGAGTGTAGTTACAAACCAAAGACACATCATTAATGGAGATTTATGACTCTATCTGGTGTGCATCCTGGACTGTCCTTATCTCCTGCTAATTAGTATGAAATTTCATTGCGTTAACCTTTGTATTGCAGAAATTGCGATACTAATAGACTTTACCTTGGGGGCTATTGAACCAATGTGTGTGTGCGTCTTTATTGATCCACCTGGACTGAGCAGACTGCCACTTGTCTGAAATAGTATAGGGTTTCTTGCTCATGAAGGGTATTAGACTAGATGACCTTCAAGGTTTTTTCCCAACCTTGGTGTTATTCTGTAAAGGGCAGCCTGTAGTTAAAGCTAGTTTATGGATCTGCATCCATATGCATAAGCACAGGAGCACATAAAGGCCTCATAGTAATATTTATGGCTGCAGTGGCCTTTGCCTAAGCAACAAGCGCAAACCCATGGGAACCCAGCCAGCCAAGCAAAAAGTACCCAACTTACCACCTGTGACCTGGAATTATGACTTGCTGACATTCTCATATATGACATCGCTAATGCAAAACTGCTGTTTCTTCTTTAGCCACATCAGTTGCACACACTGGTGAATAAAAATGTATTGTTCCTGTGTAAAGAGAACAAAAAAAAAATACCTCCAGTCACCCTTATACATATTGATGATAGGTCCCTTGCTTCCCAATATATTTGGGCTGCTGTCCTTTAGCTTTCCTACGAGATTTTTCATCAATTTTCCTAGAATTGTCAGCAGCAAAAATTAATAAGAAACAAAATCTTGGCTTTATTTCCTCCAGAATTCAGATATGGAACATACTTTATGATTTCATTAATGTGCTGTTCTCTTTAATTATTTTTATTTTGTAAACCAGCATTTCTCAACCTGAGCTATTTTAATATAGATGGACTTACTTACTTACTTACTTACTTACTTACTTACTTACTTACTTACTTACTTAATTTACTTATTTATTTATTTACTTACTTACTTACTTTATTTATTTATTTGTCCAATACACAATACATATGGAAGAGAAAAGACATGAAGTAATATATATAAAGATAATATGTAAAAATAGAACAGAAGATATATGAAAGGAAGAAAATATATATGATATATGAGATAAGGGAAAGAGAATTGGACAGGGGACGAAAGGCACACTAGTGCACTTATGTACGCCCCTTACTGGCCTCTTAGGAACCTGGAGAGGTCAATCGTGGATAGAGAAAGGGAGAAATGTTGGGGGGTTGGGAGTTGACACTATTGAGTCCGGTAATGAGTTCCACGCTTCGACAACTCGATTGTTAAAGTCATATTTTTTACAGTCAAGTTTGGAGCGGTTAATATTAAGTTTGAATCTGTTGCGTGCTCTTGTGTTGTTGCGGTTGAAGATGAAGTAGTCATTGACCGGTAGGACGTTGCAGCATATGATCTTGTGGGCAATACTTAAATCGTGTTTTAGGCTGGCTTGCTTACTTACTTACTTACTTACTTACTTACTTACTTACTTACTTACTTACTTACTTACTTACTTATTCGACTTCTAGGCTGCCCAAGCCTGAAGGACTCAGTACTTCAGCTCCCAGAATATCCTAGCCAGGACTGCAAAATTTGCAAGACCATCTAGGTATTACAGTTTGATGGACTTCAAAAATCTCCCTCGAAGTGCCCATCATTCATGAGCCTACAACCTTTGCTTCTGTTTCATCCAGGAGGCTTGTGGGCCACGTGATGAACCAGGGGGATTAATTTTCCACTGTATAAAGAAACCTGAAACCAGGTGGAAGCAGAACAATGTCTGGTTTGCAGGTTTAGAATGAAATGAATGCAGAAGAGCTGCTGCTAAATTGGCTCCTTAAAGGGAAACTGACATCTAGCGGCCAAATAGATGCATTTTCACAGCTTGTTCTGGACATGGGAATTCATAACGCCATATGCATGAATAAATGGATAAAGAGGTCCCCAACCTCCAGTCTGTGGACCGACACCGCTCCGCAGGCTCTGCAGCATCCCAGCAACCAGGCGGTGCAAATAAGTAAATCCTCAGCTGCAGGATGCAGGCAGCACACAAAACCACACCCCGTCTCATCCATGGAAAAACCTCCACTCCATGGAATCAATCCGTGGTACCCCAAAGGATGGAGGCCACCTTTGCCCATGATGGGTTATTCTAGATCAGTGATGGCGAACCTATGGCATGGGTGCCACAGGTGGCACGCGGAGCCATATCTCGGAGAGGGGCGGCATACAAATCTAAAATAAATAAATAAATCTGCTGGCACGCGAGCTGTTGCCCTAGCTCAGCTCCAACCTGCACATGTGTGCTGGCCAGCTGATTTTTTTGGCATGCACAAAGGCTCTGGGAAGGCGTTTTTGGCTTCCAAAGAACCTCCAGGAGGATGGGGGAGGGCATTTTTTACCCTCCCCAGCTCCAGAGAAGTTGTTGGAGCCTGGAGAGGGTGAGACACGAGCCTACTGGGCCCACCAGAAGTTGGGAAACAGGCCATTTATGGCCTCCAGAGGGCCTCTGTGGGGATCGAGGAAACTGTTTTTGCCCTCCCCAGGGCAATTATGAGTGTGGGCACTCACACATGCGTGATAAAGATTCTACAAAATCCCCATTCCCTCCCCACTTCAGGGGGAAGGATACTACAAAATCCCCATTCCTTCCCCATTCCAGGGAGAAAGATACTACAAAATCCCCATTCTCTCCCCATTCCAGGGAGAAGGATACTACAAAATCCCCATTCTCTCCCCATTCCAGGGAGAAGGATACTACAAAATCCCCATTCCTTCCCCATTCCAGGGGGAAGGATACTACAAAATCCCCACTCCTTCCCCACTCCAGGGGGAAGGATACTACAAAATCCCCATTCCTTCCCCACTCCAGGGAGAAGGATACTACAAAATCCCCATTCCCTCACGACTCCTGGGGGAAGGATATTGTAAAATCTCTATTCCCACTTCACTCTGGGGCCAGAAGTGGGGTATTTGCCGGTTCTTTGGACTACTCAAAATTTCAGCTACCAGTTCTCCAGTACCTGTCAGAACCTGCTGAAATTCACCCCTTTCTGCACATTATGATTATGATTATGATGATTAATTAGATTTGTATGCCGCCCCTCTCCAAGGACTCGGAGCGGCTCACAACAAGAAACAGTACAAATCCAATACTTAAAACAATTTAAAACCCTTAATATAAAAGCAATCATACATCTCATACAGAGCATACATAAAGTGGAAACGGCCCAGGGGAATCAATTTCCCCATGCCTGACGACAGAGGTGGGTTTGGAGGACTTTGCGAAAGGCAAGGAGGGTGGGGGCAGCCCTAATCTCTGGGGGGAGTTGATTCCAGAGGGTTGGGGCCACCACAGAGAAGGCTCTTCCCCTGGGTCCCACCAGATGACATTGTTTCGTCGACGGGACCCGGAGAAGGCCAACTCTGTGGGACCTAACCGGTCGCTGGGATTTGTGCGGCAGAAGGCGGTCCCGGAGATATTCTAGCGTTGGGGTTACAACTTCCCAAATTTTAAACTCTGATAAAGCATGCTTTTAAATTCCTTTCCAACTCTGCAATTCTTCTTCTACTATTCTGATCCTGGCAATCCAACACATCGTATCTTGCCCTTCAGGGTTTCATGCTGCCACACATTTGGGGCATTCAAGAAACTAGACCTTTTTTGCTAAAGCATGACAGCACCCTACTGTGGTTGTGTGTACGAAGAGAAGGAGGCAAGACTTTACAGGGTTTTGCCAGAGGAGCAGGAGGTTTGACCAGCTGGCAAACAGCAGGGTATCAGCATCCCTACAAAAGTTGGCAATATCTCATCCATGGATATTTTGGAAGAAAGGTTAATTGAAAACAACTCAACAAGCAAGTGGAAAATGAAAGTATCTAAAAGGACCATCATCAGACCTGACCTTCAAGGTTATAACAATGATTTAGACACATAAGGAACAGCCTAGGGAATTATTTTGGAAAAGTGGGAAAGTATTATTATGCCATGTGAAATAATGGATTCAAGGAATGTTTATCTTTTTTTTTTGAAAAGGCTATTTTTTCCTACAGGTAGTAATCCAAAACCAACACAATATATTTCCCTCTGGCCCAGAGTTTGTAACGTTTTATGAGAATGAACCATTTTAGGTCTAACTTGATACAGTCTTATGAATATATTTAACAGATATAAAGTTACAATTTATATTGTCTGGTTCCTAATATGATTTGATTGCTCATTTGTACCCTATGACTATCCTTAAGTGTTGTAACTTATGATTCTTGACAAACTTTTCTTTTATGTACGCTGAGAGCATATGCACCAAGACAAATTCCTTGTCAATTGGCCAATAAAATTCTATTCTATTCTATTCTATTCGTTCTGTTCTGTTCTATTCTATTCTAATTCTATTCTATTTAATGGATGTACAGTATATCAATGTAATATGTCCCTGTTTACTGGTCCCCTCCCCATTTGTGTGGTGTTTTTTTTTAATGCTGGATGGTTTTGAAACAAAACAAATAATTAATTTGTTGGGCTTGTGTACCAGTCATTCTATATATTATTGTCTATATTTTTTTAAAAAAATTGTAATATAATTATTTCTTTAAAAAAAACCCACTAAGATGTAAATAGCAATGTGAAATTGCTGCTGGACTGTACCATCTCGGATTGCAGTAGGGTTTGGGAGTGGGGTGTGGGAGTCAAGTTTGAATTCTCCTTCAGAAATTAACAACTGCTGATTTAAAAAAAAAATAGCATATCCAGGAACTGGTTCTAGATTTTGTGTGTCTGAATTGTATAGAGCCAGGGTGGCAAAGCAGGTAGAGTGCTGTACTGCAGGCCACTGAAGCTGACTGTAGATCTGAACATCAGCAGTTCAAATCTCACCACCGGCTCAAGGTTGACTCAGCCTTCCATCCTTCCAAGGTGGGTAAAATGAGGACCCGGATTGTGGGGGCAATAGGCTGGCTCTGTTAAAAAGTGCTATTGCTAATATGTTGTAAGCCGCCCTGAGTCTAAGGAGAAGGGCGGCATAAAAAGGGAATGAATGAATGAATGGATGAATGAATGAATGAATGAATGAATAAATAAATAAATAAATAAATAAATAAATGTTTCTCAGGCACTAAAGGAAGCCTCAAGCGAACAAATGAACCAATCTGTCTGTTTGAAACATGCATAACTAGAAAAAAAATCATACCTCTGTCTGAACCATGGACATCCGATAAGACCTCATATCGGACACCATTCCCAATATATCTACAAATTCATGATCATGAATGTGTTGTAAAAGCCGGTCTAATGCTATGAAGGTCCCGGTTCGTCCTACACCAGCACTGCAAAACAAAAATAATGTTACACACCATTGCTTTTGAGGTGAGAAATAGGCTTATCGGTTCTGTAATCTTATGAACTAAGATTAAACATAAGAATGGAATACTTCATTGTCAGATATTATTTTGCAGGTAGCAAAATCTCGCACAGGGACACACGTGTGCAGGTGTTTTTTGCTTCCCTTGCTGAAACATGCGTCCCCGTGTGAGATTTTGCAACCTGTCAGTCACTAATGGGTAGCTAAAAATTTTACTGTCACACTGTGGGTGTGGCTTATTTTGTGGGTGTGGCTTAATGGTCAT
Organism: Erythrolamprus reginae; assembly: GCF_031021105.1. Taxonomy (NCBI): domain Eukaryota; kingdom Metazoa; phylum Chordata; class Lepidosauria; order Squamata; family Dipsadidae; genus Erythrolamprus; species Erythrolamprus reginae. The sequence continues at coordinate 86,045,609 of NC_091955.1, read as the reverse complement.
GTCACTGGGTAGGAAGTGGCTTGCCAGCCATGTGACCAGGTGGGAGTGGCTTGAACAATCATCATCGTCCAAGTGAACTGTCAAGTCCTTGATTTACATCTTTACCAGCGTTGCTTGCTGAGGTGACAATTTGCTTTGTGTTTCCTGTGCTCTCCTTCCTGGGTCACCCCCCCCCCACTTCAGGCTGGGTAGCGAGGTGAACAGGTGCTGCCAGAAGCATAAATGCTGCCCGCACCGCTTCCACTCATGCCATCTGCTTGCACCGCAGGCGGGAGGTGGCTGTGTGAAGCTGGAGGGGAGCCGGGCAGGAGAGAGGGAAGCTCGTCCAAGGCCAGGAAGGAGGAAAGAGGAGAAAAGCAAGGAGCGCAGCAGCAGCAGGAAGGAAAAAAAGGAGAGCCGAGCCAAACCCAGTAATCCAGGAAGTGACAGCCGCCAATCAGCTGGAGCTGCACACTCATCTTCATTTCTGCCGGTGGAACTGCATTCCACCCTGTCCTGCCTGCTGCCCACCCCTGCTGTCAGTGGAAGAGCAGTTTGAGAAACAAGTTGGAGACTTCAATAAATTCTCTACCAAATTCCAACAAGGAAAGCTGGCAAAGAAATTGTATAGTCCTTCTGATTCCCCTTCACTGCCCCCCTACCACCAAAAAGCTCAACTTCGGTCCTGTGCAAGAAGCACCATAGTTCTTGTGGCTATGTTATGTTCACATCTTCCACATGTCCAGGAGACAACAACTTACCTGCAGTGTACAACCATGGGCCCTTTGCTCTTCGTTGCCTGCTGCCTGACCATCTGTACAAAGTGCAAAATGCTTTCGGCCGCGTTGGTGGGAGGAACACCATGGTCAGGCCAGGAGGTATAATTAAAATGCATCACGTCCTGCACTTCGTCTGCCTGAGTGGAAGGAAAAAAAACAACCAAAAGGTTTCTCCATCACTGCTGTAGATAGTCTCAATTTACAATTACAGTCATACCTTGTCTTATAAACTTAATTGGTTCCGGGATGAGGTTCGTAAGTTGAAAAGTTCGTAAGAAGAAACAATGTTTCCCATAGGAATCAATGGAAAAGCGATTAATGCGTGCAAGCCCGAAATTAACGCCTTTTGCCAGCCAAAGTGCCTGTTTTTGCACTGCTGGGATTCCCCTGAGGCTCCCCTCCATGGGAAACCCCCACCTCCAGACTTTCGCGTTTTTGCGATGCTGTGATGGTCCATCTAGTCTGCCCTTGTACTAATTCTTGTATTTTATCTCAGGATGGATATATGTTTATCCCAGGCATGTTTACATTCAGTGACTATGGATTTACCAGCCACGTCTATTGGAAGTTTGTTCCAAGCATCTACTACTCTTTCAGTACAATAACATTTTCTCACGTTACTTCTGATCTTTCCCCCAACTAACCTCAGATTGTGCCCCCTTGTCCTTGTGTTCACTTTCCTATTAAAAACACTTCCCTCCTGAACCTTATTTAACCCTTTAACATATTTAAATGTTTCGATCGTGTCCCCGTTTTCCCTTCTGTCCTCCAGACTATACAGATTGAGTTCTTGAAGTCTTTCCTGATAAGTTTTATGCTTAAGACCTTCCACCATTTTTGTAGCCCATCTTTGAACCCGTTCAATTTGATCAATATCTTTTTGTAGGTGAGGTCTCCAGAACTGAACACAGTATTCCACATGTGGTCTCACCAGCGCTGTATAGAGTGGGATCACAATCTCCCTCTTCCTGCTTGTTATACCTCTAGCTATGCAGCCATGCATTCTACTTGCTTTCCCTACCACAAGTGAAGTTTTTGCTAACACAGAACTGCCATTATAGTCATATATTGCGGCAATTGCTAATCGAAGTGCCAACTTTAACAGATTAACACAGTTGGAAGAGACCTTGCAGGTCATCCAGTCCAACCCCTGCTCAAGCAGGAGACCCTACATCTGCCTCTACTTAGATAGAGCTTACAACCTCCTGATTTTATCCTCTGCCCTAAGTGTTCTGCACATGCGCAGAGGATAAAAGAACTTAAACAGCAGTATTGGGATGGGTGGGCAGAATTCCTCACAACTAAAAGCTGCGTGGCACCATTTATATTGACCTACATAGCTGATTCTGAAGTTCCTGAAGACCCAGTTGGCTTGCTCTTCTTCTGAAAGCATCTCCACCATGATGTCTCCATAAAGGACTGCCTCTTCGGCAAAAGGCCAATAATGGTCACATTTTACCTGGAAAGGAGGAAAAATAAAGCCAAGTTACAAAAGGGAAACAAATATCTTAAGAGGGTTTTTCCTTTGCAACCATCAAAGTTGATGCGATGATCCAAGGAAGGAAGGGATGTGCAAATCTAGACATAAAGACATTCCTTTTATCCAGGAGACCCCAATGCAACTCTTTCATGGTGGTGGTTATTTTGGATGGGATAGCGATTTGTCTGTTTTGGATTAGATACTACTGAGAGAAAAAGAAAGGTGAGTAAATCTGGCGCAGTAATGTTTTTCCGACTTGTACACTCAATCTGTCTTAACCACAGCGTTATCGGTGCCTTAAAAAATTACCTTTCAGGTTGTGCATAAACAGTGATGGGCTCCTATGGGTACGGTTAGTATGCAGTACCGGTAGAAAAAGTTGATTTTTTCTCTTTTTCCCCCCCTTCTGGGCTCTGGGTATGTTTTTCCTATCGCATTAAATGAGGTTGAATGTGTATAATTTTAGAAGAGCTGCGCTCGTGTGTGTTTGTGTGTGTACATACACATACAGTTTATATAGTAGATAATTTATATTTTTGTGTACCTGCGTGTAATATGCATGTACACATATGGCATATATACATAGAATTAAATAATATATTCTGGATATTGAGGAATCCCAGCGACCAGTTAGGTCCCACAGAGTTGGCCTCTGGGTCCCGTCGACTAAACAATGCCATTTGGCGAGACCCAGGGGAGGAGCCTTCTCTGTGGCGGCCCCAACCCTCTGGAACCAGCTCTCCCCAGAGGTCAGAATTGCCCCCACCCTCCTCACCTTTTGTAAGCTCCTTGAAACCCACCTCTGTCGTCAGGCATGGGGGAACTGAGATATTCCTTTCCCCCTAGGCCTATACAATTTATGCACGGTATCTTTGGTTTTTAATAAGGGTTTTTTAATTATTTTAAATATTAGATTTGTCATATGCTGTTTTATTATTGTTGTTAGCTACCCCAAGTCTACGGAGAGGGGTGGCATACAAATCTAATAGATAGATAGATAGATAGATAGATAGATAGATAGATAGATAGATAGATAGTAAATAGATAAGGAAATTGTATCTCTTTGAGGTGAGGAGAGGCCAGGCACCCTAACCCAAACCCTTGACGTGAGTGACGTCAAGTTGGCCACCTGTAAGCCAGTCACGTGACCTTTAAGCCACCCCCAGTCACATGATCATCAAGCCACTCCCATCTGGTCACATGGCTGGCAAGCCACACCCACAAAATAGGCCACACACACACAGTGTGGTAGTAAAAAAAATTGTAGCCCTTCACTATGTGTAAACTACAATATTTATTGCATCTGGGCAAAATCTGCTTGAGAAATGGTTGGTATTCCTGCTCCCCTTCTTTTAAATTTCATATTATTGCTCTTCCTTTGTTTATTTTTATTGTTTCATTCTTTGTTATTGTTATGTTTAAAACAATAACCATGTTATGTTTAAAATAATTTTTCCTATGTTATTGTTGAAAGCTGCCTAGGGTAGCTTCAATGCAAATAAGTTACAAACACACAAAGAAATATTTTTAATCTATTATATGGAAGTTTAAAATGAAGGCATTTGCCTTAAGCTGGATTTTCCTGCTGATCTATCTAGCGCAGTATGGACTATTATACTGAGTGAAGTGACTGTCTAAGATTTCTCTTCTAGTTTTGTTAGCCCATATGATTAATTGGCGAAAATTAGCAAGGTGGTGTATTGTGTGAACATCCAACTGTGAGATGTGTGAAACTAACTGAATTCATTAGTTCCCAAGGAATTAAAATTCACCTCAATCAGACACACTTTGTGTGCTAATTGTAGCTATTGCTGGAGTGGGATGTATTGGCAAACATCATTTGTCGCTTTTTTCATCTCACAGTTGAACTTACTGTAATGCTTTATTCATGCAATGGACGCTGAGGACTTTCAAAAATCCACAGCTGGTGAAAAATATGGTTGCTCATATGTTAACTGGTTGTCTCCAGGTGTAGCAGTATAACATTATTGCTGTAGACCCACTGGCTTCAGCTTTATTTCCAGTTGCAATTCCTTTATTTCCTCGTCATTGTGCTTACATACCCCAGTAAATTTGCTAACAGTCTATTTGCAAAAATATTTGAGATTGTACAGTTTTTAAAAACCCAGCTGTATCTGGGATAAATGTGGCATTACAGATAAACCAATCAATTCCTGTAGTTGTGTTGCAGGAACAGCAAATAAGGATGAATTGATTTATATATACTTAATCTTCCAATAAAAATGTTAGAGGAAAGAACCAGAGGTGGGTTCTTGCCAATTTGGCCCGGTCCTCTTGAACCGGTAATTGGGTCACCTTAATAATGGGACACCCAAGTACAACTTTTAAAAAGCCAACTATGAATTTATAGATGCCAATCTCTCAACTCCTGACTGGCAAATTCTGCTCTCTGGCTGTAACAATGCCAATATCCTCTATAACATCTTCTTGCTCGAAGTCGAAAGAACTATCAGACTACACATACCACTGATAACCACCATAACCAAGAAGAACAAACTGCCTGTATCAATAAGGAAGCTACAATCCCACCCAAAAAAATTCCCTCTGGCAAAAAAACAAAGCAGGCTATGTAGCTAACTTCAAAAACCGCTACAAAAATATATGCCATCAAATAAAGACGGAATGCTCCAACTATCACAGCGGCTTTCGATACCATCAACCATGGTATCCTTCTGCACCGGTTGGAGGGGTTGGGGGTGGGAGGCACTGTTCTCCAGTGGTTCTCCTCCTACCTCTCTGGCCGGTCGCAGTCGGTGTTAGTGGGGGGTCAGAGGTCGGCTCCGACGTTTCTCCCTTTTGGGGTGCCTCAGGGGTCGATCCTCTCCCCCTTGCTATTTAACATCTACATGAAACCGCTGGGTGAGATCATCCAAGGACATGGGGTGAGGTATCATCAATATGCCGATGATACCCAGCTTTACATCTCCACCCCATGCCCAGTCAACGAAGCGGTGGAAGTGATGTGCCGGTGCCTGGAGGCTGCTGTTGGGGCCTGGATGGGTGTCAACAGACTCAAACTCAACCCAGATAAGACGGAGTGGCTGTGGGTTTTGCCTCCCAAGGACAATCCCATCTGTCCGTCCATTACCCTGGGGGGGGGGAATTACTGACCCCCTCAGAGAGGGTCCGCAACTTGGGCGTCCTCCTCGATCCACAGCTCACATTAGAAAACCATCTCTCAGCTGTGGTGAGGGGGGCGTTTGCCCAGGTTCGCCTGGTGCACCAGTTGCGGCCCTATCTGGACCGGGACTCATTGCTCACAGTCACTCATGCCCTCATCACCTCGAGGTTTGACTACTGTAATGCTCTCTACATGGGGCTACCTTTGAAAAGTGTTCGGAAACTTCAGATCGTGCAGAATGCAGCTGCGAGAGCAGTCATGGGCTTACCTAGGTATGCCCATGTTTCACCATCACTCCGCAGTCTGCATGGTCTGCCGATCAATTTCCGATCACAATTCAAAGTGTTGGTTATGACCTTTAAAGCCCTTCATGGCATCGGACCAGAATATCTCCAAGACCGCCTGCTGCTGCACGAATCCCAATGACCGATTAGGTCCCACAGAGTGGGCCTTCTCCGGGTCCCGTCAACTAAACAATGTCGGTTGGCGGGCCCTAGGGGAAGAGCCTTCTCTGTGGCGGCACCGGCCCTCTGGAACCAACTCCCCCTGGAGATTAGAACTGCCCCTACTCTTCCTGCCTTCCGTAAACTCCTTAAGACCCACCTTTGCCATCAGGCATGGGGAAACTAAACATCTCCCCCTGGGCACGTTTAATTTATACATAGTATGCTTGTGTGTGTGTCTGTTAGTATATGGTTTTTTTAAAAAAATCTTTAAATATTTTAATTAATTGGATTATTATGATTTGTTTCACTTGTTGTGAGCCGCCCCGAGTCTTCGGAGAGGGGCGGCATACAAATCCATAATAATAAATAAATAAATAAATAAATAAATAAATAAATAAATAAATAAATAAGAGGAAAACCTTCTGCTCACAAAATCCAACTGTGCCTTCTATAACTTCGTAAATTACAAAATTGAGAACTTGAGACCCTTTCCACCACTAAAAGGACCGAACAACAAAGAATGTTATGATGAAACAGACAAAGATAACCTCTTCAGCACATTCTTTGTCTCAGTCTTTGTAAGTAGCAATGGCTCATATTCAAAATTCCCTAGTCGGACCACAAATACTTGCTGGGCCAGCAAGATGATTAACCAGTTTAATGTAGTAGTTAATGGGATAAAAACTGAGACTGGGTAGTACAGTCTTAGGCACAAAGCCTGCTGAATGACCTTGAGCCAGTCCCTCTCTTTCAGCCATAAAACCAATTCCAAAATCTTGTTGAGAAGACTGCAGGCATTTTCCAGTAGTCAAGAAATTTATTTATTTATTTATTTATTATTTGGATTTGTATGCCGCCCCTCTCCGAAGACTCAAAGATTTAAAGGGAAGACTCAAAGATTTAAAGGGACACACATGGATAATGCTAAATGTAGAATTTTAGCAAGACTCCATGTTCCAAGTGGCATGAAAGAATCTAGAATCATAGAACAGGAAGTGACCTCAGATATTATTTTATCCAATGCCCTGCTTGGTCTACATACCCTTCTCTTCTCATTGCACTGAGTAAGCATAACAATGATTTGTGACTTCTGCTGGAGAACCATCTTCCAAAAGTCATTCCTTGTCTCGGGGAGTGGTCCTTGTGTTGCAATATACTCTTGTGGAGAGTTATAACCCTACAAAAGAAAAAAAGCTTACTACAGTATTATTTTAGTGACATATTTTTTTGAATAAATTTATTTATTTATTTATTTTATTAGATTTATAGGCCGCCCTTCTTCTTGCGGACTTTGGGCGACTTACAAGGATAAAATAGACCCAGTAGCACTAAATACAATTTCAAACATTAAAAATAACTAAATGATGCCTTTTAAACCACATCAGACTATGGTTTCTTCCCATGGATATCTGCAGAATGATTAATTATTACGTAACCATTGCCTTTAAATTTTGTGAATTTAAACCTTTGTCATCAGGTGCTTCTTTATTCTAAAAGTTGTAGCAACCCTGAATGTAGTTGTCTGGATAGGTGGCACACTTACATCTCTACATTTCAAATCCTGATCTAGCTTTGCTTAATGTCTAGGATCATCATGTGCCTATTTCTGCTGTCCTCCAAAACTTATCCCATATTTCCAGCATCAGATTTCATTTATTTTCTTGCATTACAGGATAATCATGTTTGCAAAGTTAAATTCATCAACCAAGTGGAAGGTTATTACCTCTAATTTGAGCTTACAAACACATATTGTTTTGTGTGTGTATTGCTTAAGCAGTCTCTAAATATGCAGAAACAACAGTCCTACATGAAGCCCTATATGGCAATGGACCAGAATACCTCCGGGACCGCCTTCTGCCACACGAGTCCCAGTGGCCAATCAGGTCCCACAGAGTTGGGCCTTCTCCGGGTCCTGTCGACTAAACAATGCCATTTGGTGGGACCCAGGGGAAGAGCCTCCTCTGTGGCGGCCCCAGCCCTCTGGAATCAACTCCCCCCAGATTCGAATTGCCCCTACCCTTCCCGCCTTCCGCAAGATGTTGAAGACCTATCTATGTTACCAGGCATGGGGGGAATAACTATCTCTTCCCCCACCACCACATTTTTCCTGACTGTAATATATGAAAATGGTGTGATTGTGCAGTATGATTGCTTTTAATATCTATGGGTTTTTAATCTCGTTTTTTAACTTTATTGCATTTGTATTCTATGTATTGTATTGTTGTTGTTGTGAGCCGCCCCGAGTCTTCGGAGAGGGGCGGCATACAAATCTAATAAATCGTAAATCTTAAATCTTATCCTTAAGTGACCCTGTTCACTTAGGCCAGGAGTCTTCAACCTTGGCAACTTTAAGACTTGTGGACTTCAACTCCCAGAGTTCCTCAGTCAACTTTGCTGACTAAGGAATTCTGGGAATTGAAATCCACAAAAGTTGCCAAGGTTGGAGACCCCTGGCTTAGGTGCTAATTGGGATGCCATAAATTAGAATTGCTATTAGAAGAAACAATTTTAACTGTTTGCATACATTAAAAGAGCTGTGTAGGCTAATGCTACCCTGACCAGCTCAATGCTGACTCAGCCTTCCATTCTTCCAAGGTCGGTAAAATGAAGTTCCAGATTGTTGGGGGCCATATGCTAAACTGCTTAGAGAAGGTTATAAAGCACTATGAAGCTACATGTAAGTCTAAGTGCTATGGCTATTACATTCTGTGTAGTAGTTCTCAAGCTATGAAAATACTGTCACTTATCTAAGTCCAAGCTACTTACAGGAATGTAGTTGGCATTAATGTAATCAGAACCTTCTTCTTCATTCATTGTGACCAACTGAACGCGGCTGAAGTCATCTGCAAAAAAGACAACATGCCAATACAAATGCATATCACAAATTTTGGAATTAAATCTCAGCAAGTTTTATATACATTTGCCTGGATTTTTTTTGGGGGGGGGATCAAGAATCAATCAATTGCAGTAGCTGATATTTCAATACATTCACACTTTTTGTATACCAGGGAAGGGAAAGTATCTTATTACTACTGTTCAGCAAAATCCTTCCCTTCTGGATTGCCAGGAGCACATTAATATTTCAAAGAACACTTGGGAATATGTCATTGTATGGTGCATCTGTCTGTGCATAGGTGCACATTGCTTAAAATGCAAAAATCTACCCTTTTTGTCGGAAGGAAGGGAGGGTGGAAGGAAGGAAGGAAGGAAGGAAGGAGGGAGGGAAGGATGGAAGGAAGGAAGGAGGGAGGGAGGGAAGGAAGGAGGGAGGGAGGGAGAGAAGGAGGGAGAGAGGGAGGGAAGGAAGGAAGGAAGGAGGGAGGGGAGGAGGGAAGGAAGGAAGGAGGGAGGGGAGGAAGGAAGGAAGGAGGGAGAGAGGGAGGAAGGGATGGAAGAAAGGAAGGAAGGAGGGAGGGAGAGAGGGAGGAAAGGATGGAAGGAAGGAAGGAGGGAGTTAGGGAGGGAGGGAAGGAAGGAAATAAATAAATGTCACTATGTGAATGATATAAATATAGAAAAAGCTGGCAGGAATATAAGTCACACAATTATTCATCTCCCTGATGGAGTTTACGGTGCGAGATAAACTTTTTCCCGGGGTTGCTGGCGCTCCTAATAAAGGCATCATTGCTTTGACTACAGAGAGTTGTGGTGTTTGGGAAGCTGGGTCAGAACTGCTACCCTTTGGTGCTGGTATTCCATGTCTTACATCCAGCAATTTCCTCCTAAAAGAACAACTTACAAGGCAGGATGTTTGTGTAGCGGTTTTTGCTACGATTCATGGGAAGATCCGCTGCAAAATGTGGAGTTTCCAGCCCAATCAGTTTCAGTTCCTAAGTGTGACATACAAACACACACATTATGCTTAGATATTTTTTGTATCAGCATCTTTAATATTGGGCAAGGTAACTCAATAATGACATTATAATCAAGGCAGCAGATTTGTTTTCAAAGAATAGCTGGGCTAAAACCCCAATAAGGGAGGCAAATGTGAGAGTGAACCATTATCTTATGTTGACATATGTTTGCTTTTCTTTCCTCCATGGGAGAAAATGGACAACATGAGGGCAAAAAACATAAACATAAAAAAGGAATAATACAATTTAGTAAAAGGAATTCTGAGACAAAGAAAAATCATCTTTGCAAATGAATATTTACTTATCTGAATATATAATTTTATCCTCACCAAACATTAGTGGGATTATGTGGGAAAGAAATTTCTTCATTTATCCTACTTACACTTGAAAACTGTATCATTGGAAGACATTGACCACTGGTATCTTCTTCTTAGGGCTGAGAGAGAAGAACTTGCCCAAAGTCACCCATCTAGGTGAGACTAAAATTAATAATCTCACAGTTTCTAGCTAGCTGCTTGAACCACTACACCAAGCCATCTCTCATTAGGGTTTAACACACACATACAAATATCACACACATACATATTTGAGAGTGTGTTTGTCGGGTTTGCCAAGATAACTTACTACGGTAGTACTTTGGTACTCAACTGCTTTGAAACTCATTGAATTTAGGTACTCAAAATATTTTGATATGAAAATTTCACCCCGGTACTCATTGTTTGTTTGGTACTTGATGCACAAACTAGAACTTGTTGGTTTCAGCTAACTTGTGACTCGCTACATTATTCCCTTAAGGGAAAAACCTGTTTGGTACTCATTGTTTTTGATACTCATTGTGCCTCCCGGAAACAAATAAGCGATGAGTACAGAGGTATCTGTACTATGTTGTTTCTCCTATAATAAAGAAGAGATGGTTGTTATATTATCTCCTTGCTTAATGGGACGTATGAGATCTCCCTTCTTCAGGACAGTTTTAAAAAGAAATGGAAAAGAAACTGATATTTAAGAAGTAAGAAGAAGAAGCCTAGGTTCGCCTGGTGCACCAGGTGCGGCCCTATTTGGACAGGGAGTCATTGCTCACAGTTGCTCATGCCCTCATCACCTCGAGGTTCGATTACTGCAATGCTCTCTACATGGGGCTACCTTTGAAAAGTGTTCGGAAACTTCAGATCGTGCAGAACGCGGCCGGGAGAGCCATCGTGGGGCTTCCCAGATTCGCTCATGTTTCTACAACACTCCCTGGCCTGCATTGGCTGACGATCAGTTTCCGGTCACAATTCAAAGTGTTGGTAATGACCTTTAAAGCCCTACATGGCATTTGACAGAGTACCTCCGGAACCGTCTGCTACCGCACGAATCCCAGCGGCCGATAAGGTCCCACAGAGTTGGCCTTCTCCAGGTCCTGTCGACTAAACAATGTCGTCTGGCAGGCCCCAGGGGAAGAGCCTTCTCTGTGGCAGCCCCGGCCCTCTGGAATCAACTCCCCCCGGAGATTAGAACTGCCCCCACCCTCCTTGTCTTTCGTAAACTACTCAAGACCCATCTATACCGCCAGGCATGGGGGAACTGAGACACCTCCCTCAGGCTCTTTATATTTTATGTTTGGCATGTATGTGTTGTTTGTTTTTTAAATATGATAGGGTTTTATATGCCTCTTTTTTAATATTATATTTGTTTCGCTATAATATTGTTTTTATTATTGTTGTGAGCCGCCCCGAATCTTCGGAGAGGGGCGGCATACAAATCTAATAAATTATTGTAATAATTATTGTTATAATAATCCCTCCGCTCCCACCCCGCTTTAAAGTCTAAGTAAACTATCTAGTCATTTACTCGTTTTACTTTCATAGAATTTAAATAGACAATATCTGAAGTGGGATTACCTCAAATTGCAGAGAGAATTTGTAATCAGAATCCTTGGCCATATCTTTCACGTAGCTGTCAAAATCATCCAGCTGCACAGGGCTTTTTAAAAAATGCATGCAGAAAGAAGTAAAGAAAATTATTATGTCATTCACAAAAGTCACCATCTGGTGATTTAACCAGGAAGCTGAAGAAGTAACTTATGTCTGTATCAAACTAACTTGGAACTGGATGAGAGAAACATCAATAAAATATGATATGTCAGACAGGTGTTACTGAAGTGATGCCAGAATGGTCTACTTTAAAAAAAACCACTGCAGAGATAGCTAAACAATTTCAGCATCCTCACTCATATGCATCTCTTCTCAATTTGTGCCTTATCTAGAATAGGATATAATAAAATAAATAAATGTCAGCCCTCCTTGCCACAATAGCGGGTGAGCTGATAGTACAGTGATACCTCGTCTTACAAACCCCTCGTCATACAAACTTTTCGAGATACAAACCTGGGGTTTAAGATTTTTTTGCCTCTTCTTACAAACTATTTTCACCTTACAAACCCACTGCCGCCGCTGGGATGCCCCACCTCTGGACTTCCGTTGCCAGCAAAGCACTTGTTTTTGCGCTGCTGGGATTCCCCTGAGGCTCCCCTCTATGGGAAACCCCACCTCTGGATTTCCGTGTTTTTGTGATGCTGCAGGGAAATCCCAGCAGGGGAATCCCAGCAGCACAAAAACAGGTGCTTCGCTGGCAATGGAAGTCCAGAGGTAGAGTTTCGAGGGCTTTGGTGTTTTTGCGATGCTGCAATTTCACTGCTGCTCCCTTCGCTGGGAAACCCCGCCTCCAGACTTCCGTTGCCAGCGAAGCGCTCGTTATTGCGCTGCTGGGATTCCCCTGCTGGGATTCCCCTGCAGCATCACAAAAACACAGAAATCCAGAGGTGGGGTTTCCCATGGAGGGGAGCCTCAGGGGAATCCCAGCAGTGCAAAAATGGGCGCTTCGGCTGGCAAAAGGGGTGAATTTTGGGCTTGCACGCATTAATTGCTTTTCCATTGATTCCTATGGGAAACATTGTTTCACCTTAAGAACCTCGTCCCGGAACCAATTAAGTTTGTAAGACAAGGTATCACTGTATTTAATTACATGTCTTACCCCAAGAAGGGAAAGGCCCCTCACCTGACTGAATTCTTCATCCTCAGGCAAACTGTCATCATCCACAGTGATATCAAAAGTGGGCCATCACTCCATGAGGCAATTTGTGTCATGACAGCTGATGAAAATCTTGTCTTTGCATATCACAATATACCTGTCTTTTGCAGTCTTGCCTTTCCCTAAAGACGTCCAAAGTCTGTTTCTCATATACAGTGGTACCTCTACTTAGGAACTTAATTCGTTCTGTGACCAGGTTCTTAAGTAGAAAAGTTTGTAAGTAGAAGCAATTTTTCCCATAGGAATCAATGTAAAAGCAAATAATGCGTGCAAACCCATTAGGAAAGAAATAAAAGCTCAGAATTTGGGTGGGAGGAGGAGGAGGAGGAGGAGGAGGAGGAGGACAGTTGCTGCTGAAGAAAGAAGGTGAGGTGAAAGGAATCAAAAAAATCCAAAACTTTAAGGCTTAAAAAAAAAGAGGGACTCTGAGGCGACGAGGAGCACGCGCCTCCCATGTACCCGGCACGAGGCTGCCTCCCATACACTGCGCCAGAGAGAGAAACTCAGGGAGAATGGCAGGAAACTGGCCGGGCCTTCATACCGCTTTCAAATTTCCTGCGAAATTTTTCCAGGCTTGGGTTCTTAAGTAGAAAATGGTTCTTAAGAAGAGGCAAAAAAATCGTGAACACCTGGTTCTTATCTAGAAAAGTTCTTAAGTAGAGGTGTTCTTAGGTAGAGGTACCACTATATATGTAAAATCATAGAATAGGAAGTTTGAAATCCTTGTTTCCAATATTTTATTTTATCCTTCAACATTTGGCAGGAGTAAAGGCACATACACACGTGCTAACCCTGCTACTTGAAATACTGCTGTCCAGACCAGGTTTATTACCTCATCCAACATTAGGAAATTTTAATGTTTTGTTATTATTTCCAACACGACTCAGCATCTAAAAAAACTCGTCCCAGCTCAGGACAAGTTTGTTGTTGTTGATTTAAATCCTTTTATTCTAAAATCTTATTTCCTGAATACAGGTAGTCATAGAAACATAGAAGACTGACGGCAGAAAAAGACCTCATGGTCCATCTAGTCTGCCCTTATACTATTTCCTGTATTTTATCTTACAATGGATATATGTTTATCCCAGGCATGTTTAAATTCATTTAGTCCTCAAGATACGACAGTAATAGTGGCAGGAATCACAGTTCTAAATTGTTATGATTATAAATGAAGGCATCATGTGATTGGATTTTGCTATAAATCAGAAATAGGCAAAAACATCAAAAATTGCAATCATGTCACCACCAGAAGGTACAAATGGCCATAAAGATGTGCTGGTTGCCAAGTGCCCAAATTGTGATCATGTGGTTGTAGGATATGTGTGTATGCATACTGTGCATGTACAGCCATCATAACATTAAGTTGTCTTGGGGAAGGGCGCATTATAACTTAAAATGATAATTAAACAAACTATTGTAACTCAAGGACCACCTGTAATGAAGAAAAGTCAACCACTATCCTTGTCTAGTTTCCGTGCTCCAATTTGTGAAGATTAGATACACGTATGGGTTTCTTTTTCCTTAAAGCAACAAAACCCCAAGGAACCTGTCTTTTATCAACAATTAATTACCGCTGTTTACCTGCTCTCATTAATGATCCAGTGAACAATTAGCAAATGTGTTGAGTGATGGAACAGTTTGATAACAGGAATGTTCCTGGGTTTTCCCCTTCATTTCTTTCACGCTTTATGAGAGTCAACCAAAGGCAAACCCCTTAGGGAATTGTTAACAAGAGATAATTGATTTTTCCCCAGTGCTTAATTTTCCATTTGTCAAGAACTTTTTTTTTTAAATCATGAAGGATCTGCTTTGAAAAGTAAATGGAAACCTACAGTTTCTCATGATGGAAGGTCATTTTCAGCGATACCTCCAATTTTTGGACAGTCCTTCAGCAAGGACAAAGCAGTGCAGGTTCCAAAATTGAAAGGGTTCTTGCAAGGGCCGATTATAGAAATTTTAGCGATTATAAAGTCATCATAGGGTGCCCTCATTGGTGTGGCTCATCTTCTGACTTTGTTAGGAATTCCAAAAAAGCGCCCTCTTCTTCTTTTTATTACTCAAACTTTTCAGATTTATGCTTACGATTTTCAGCCCTGGAAAACTTATTTCTGTTTTTTCCTTGGACATTTCCACCCTAATACCAAACTATTTCTATAGCCAAATGCACAGGGGGAGGGGGATACTGATGCATTAATTAAATAATTGATATTTATAAAATGAGCATACTTGGTCAGCTTTCTCTTCTTCAATCCATTTTTACTCCTGAAAGAAAAAAGATAAACACATTCCATAGTTATGTATCAATTCCAGTGCTGTGGCTATATATTACTGATGTATTTCCTACCTATCTACATGGTTGATAACAGTCAGCACTGACTTGGTAGCACACAATCTGACACACCATCTTTCTAATAACAAAAGTGCACCAGTATTGACATTTTAATGCACATGTGTGAACATTCGTGCCTCCTATGCTGTAAGAATCTAACCTGATAATGGATTTAATTGGCAATGAAAACTTGCTTATCTACCTCCTAACTCCCATTGTCTGCTTCAGAACCAACCTTATGTTTCTACAAGATGAATCTCCTGATTTTCAGTCCCTAAGCAGAGACACCTTTTCAGTTATATTTTTACGTATTTTATTTATTGCAATATTTAACTGCCTGGTAGAAGGGCTTAAAAGCAAACTGGCTCATTCCTTAAAACAAAACCAAAAACCCAGAACAGTTCTACTACAGCAGATTCTTGTCTCTAGCAGGCCAAGAATATATACTGCTCAAAAAAAATAAAGGGAACACTTAAATAACACATCCTAGATCTGAATGAATGAAATATTCTCATTGAATATTTCATTTGCACAACTATTCCATTTGCACAACAGCATGTGAAATTGACTGTCAATCAGTATAGCTTCCTAAGTGGACAGTTGGATTTCACAGGTTTCATTTACTTGAAGTTATATTCTGTTTTTTAAGTGTACAGTGATCCCCCGGGTATCGCGATCCCGATCATTGCGAACGGGCTAAATCGCGATTTTTCAACCCGGAAGTCAAAACACCATCTGCGCATGCGTGCCCTTTTTTTTTTATGGCCACGCATGCGTAGATGGCGCCGGGCAGATCAGCTTCTGGGCGGCTTCCCTGGGTCCCTTCCCCTGCCCACGCCGTTCGCTGGGGCCGCTTCCCAGCTGAGTACTCAGCTGGGAAGCGGCGCGAGCGAACGGCTTGTCTGCCGCCTGCCTGCCCGCGCGCCCACGGCTCGCCCGCCCTTTGCCCGCCCACACCGTTCGCTCGGGCCGCTTCCCAGCTGAGAAGCGGCCCGAGCGAATGGCTTGTCCGCCGCCTGCCCCGCCCGCGCGCCCGCGGCTCGCCCGCCCACGCCGTTCGCTCGGGCCGCTTCCCAGCTGAGAAGCGGCCCGAGCGAACGGCTTGTCCGCCGCCTGCCCCACCCGCGCGCCCGCGGCTCGCCCGCCCTTCGCCCGCCCACGCCGTTCGCTCGGGCCGTTTCCCAGCTGAGAAGCGGCCCGAGCGAACGGCTTGTCCGCCACCTGCCCCGCCCGTGCGCCCGCCCTTCGCCCGCCCATGCCGTTTGCTTGTGCCACTTCCCAGCTGGGAAGCAGCGCGAGCGAACGGCGTGGGCGGGCGAAGGGCAGGCACGCGGGCAGGCAGGCAGCGGACAAGCGGCGGGCGCGGCAGCAGCAAGGAGTGGGCGGCCGGTAATACCCCCAGCGCCGCTTCCCAGCTGGGAAGCAGCACGAGCGAACGGTGGGCGGCGGGGAAACCCCAATCTTCGTCTCACTGCTGCGGCTATAGTAAAAACACCATCTGCGCATGCGCAGATGGTGTTTTTACTTCCGCAGCGCTACTTCGCGAAAAACCGGTCATTGCGAGGGGTCCTGGAACGGAACCCTCGCAATGATCGGGGGATCACTGTATTTGCTTAAATTAAGGTAGATGTTTAGGTGAAGAACATTATGTGCCCTGTATCGCAGTCATACTAAATCAAAGCACGCAAATATGCAACGACAAGATTCCATGTAACTATACCCAGTTTTTCTTAAAACAAAATACCGCCGGTGGTCTTTATCCCCCGGCACATTTTGCAGGAGGCCCGGGGGACACAGAGACCGGTGGCAGCCGCCATTTTGAATTCGGCCGAGATCTCGTGAGGCTTCGCAAGATCTCGGCCGAGTAGATTGGACCAGAGTGGTCTGATCGTGACGTTGTCCGGGCGGAGCCTGCCGGCCCTATAAAAGGGCTGGCTGGCTTGGCGTCGGCCTTTTCGCCTGGACTCCGTCTTCGCAGACACCCGCCCGCCCCCCCTATCTTGCAGTGCGCCAATTGGGGTCGCCCTATGGGGCCGAATAGGAATTTTTGGCGGTCCTGGCGTTTTAGCTGGGACCGTTTTTTTCGCCTATTCCGCACTGGAGAGACGGATAAGCGGCTAGGGGGTGCTTGCACCTGTTTTAGGTTGATTGGCTTACCTTTGGTCATTTGGGTAGGCAGGTTAGGGGCAGAAAATTGGGTGGTGGTTTAGCAACTGCGTGTTCTCCGTTGGGCATCTTTGGGGATGATTGACAGGTTCTCTCCAAAGGCTTGTGGTTTTGACGACCTGAGCAGTTGGGGGGAACCTGTCTTTGGGTCCCGCCCATTTAATTCCCCTTGTAGGGGTTAGCCGGCGGGACCTCCCACATGCAAGTGCATGGCAAGGTCTCAGGTGAGGGAGTGGTACCTCACCTGGATTAGCATGGAGCTACGCCCATAAGTTGCCCCGGGGGTTTATTCTATGTCATTTTCCGCCCCGGAAGCAATTGTTTGACCCTGCGGGTCCTTGTTAGGGTTATAGTTAATTATGCTAATTATGCTAATTTATTTAAAATAAATTATGCAAATTTATTTTAATAAAAATGACCCAGTTTTAAATCCAGCTCTTGTGTCCGTGTCATTACTCCACCTCTCCTGCAAAACCCTAGATTTGGTTTGTCCCAAAGGTGTTTTTTCAAGAGGCAACTGGACTTTCTAGTTTTTATTTTGAGGACGTTTCTCTTCTTATCCTGAAGAAGCTGAAGAAGCTTCTTGGATAAGAAGTGAAACGTCTTCAAAGAAAAAAGCAAAGGAAGTCCAGTTATCCAAAGTCCAGTGTCCTCTTGAAAAAGCACCTTTGGGACAACCTTGACTTGGGTGACAGAATCTCCATGGACGTTTAGATCTGGTTTGCAACACTTTTTAGCTTTTTGATTTCAAGGAATAAAATGCAATCACAACTTTGGAAAATTCAGATGAATTAATCAAACCCCCCAAGAAAGGAAACTTGTTGGGTCAGTCTTCCCCAGCCTGGTGTTCTTCAGTTTTGTCTGTGCTTACCAGGGAAAGTTGGGGACCATGGTTGAGCACATCTGGAGAACAACAGGTCAAGGGAAGCTGGCTTTGATTACTGTTAAGCGAAAGAAGGGAATGTGACTTACCAAGGGTTAATATAAAATGCCAAGAGATAATCAGTCCAGAGGCAGGAGGGTAACAGAGTTAGGAAAGCAAAGACACTCCTACGCCTGTGAGTATTAATAGATAACATACACAGGTTTTTTTTTTTAATCAGGACAAAAAGCAAGATTATTAATATGGCAAACAGAAGTCAATACAGCAATTTGTCATTTGTTAGACTTGGGCAGTTGGAGATTCCAGAAGACATAACAGAGGGGCTTAGAGGCAGTAATGGACTGCTGCCCCCACAGCGGGGAGGGGGGGGCAGTGAAGGTAGTAGTAAATTTATGCACTATTTATTGAATACTTAAATAGGTTTTTTAATTGTCCTTCCTTTTCTAGTACCTTAATATGACCCTTAATTACTTTTAAAATAGGGAATAATTAAATTGCATGTTTTTACTCCTAAACACTTTAAATCATTTTAATCATTATCTAGAAATGAACTGAACTAAACTCAATGAAAGAAAATTGAGCTACTTGCCTACTCTGTTATCATACAGTACAAAATCTTAAAATGTTACTGTGCTACTCAACAAATAATGCTGTCTATCATTTGTCCGTTTTGTGGCTATTCAAATAATCAACTGAAAAAGAGTCTAAGTATCTATTTGGAACTTATCTTGGTCGGGAAGCAACTTCCACCCAGTCACATGACCTTTAACCATCCCCGGCCACATGATTGCCAAGCCACACCCACAAAACAAGCCACACCCACAATATGGCAGTAAATTTTTTGGCAGCCCATCACTGCTTAGAGGTCTCCTAAATTTGGTTGATACTGAACTCTTCATCAGGCAAAGAAGTCTGCAATTACAAATAAGGCTACGTGACAAAAAACAGAAAGAGAAGGTGCACCCATTTTGTTTTTTCAGCACATAGCAAATGTTTGCACTTGATTTAGTTCTTTATGAAACAAGTTTGAATCACTGCCCATTCCACCGAAAGCAACACTGGGCAACCCACGGCAATCACTTCTGCTGTTTTCTGTGGAAAGAGAATCTTAGCTAACAACTAAGTGAAAGGCTCCCAATCCTTGAATGTCCCAGACACGCCTGCATTATGACTTGAGCGCTAAAAGAAGGAAAGGAAGAAGGATGGAGACGTGAGGACATTTCATGAGTTCACAAATTAGATTTCCCCAGACATTCAAGCGGGAGGCATGGGATATTATTGAAGAAGATCTCATGGTCAACATTTAGACATCTGGCGACCGGCAATGTATTTACAACATCTCCAAGGTCACAGGATTTGTGGCCTTCCTAGCCTGCTTTAAACAGTCATTGGAAGTAGCTGGGTTCATGTGATTCACTTAACAACCTCATCAATTTTTTAACAGTCATGGCAATAAAAAGGTTGTAAAACGAGGTACAATTCATTTAACAGGTGTCTCGTTTAACAGCAGAAATTCTAGTCCCAATTGTGGACATAATTCGGGGACTGTTGTCTGTATTCCAGGATAGGCAGGTCAGAACTCCAATGTAGATTAGGTTTGTAAACAAAACATACACAAGCTAAGACTATATTTATTAAAATAACAGTCACAGAATCTTGTAAGTCTGAATTTGCTTCTCACACCTGTTCTCAAGGTTATTCCCTCTTTCCATTACAGGTTCATTTCTCTACCTTGGCCCCAAAAACATTAAAAAAAATCGCTTAAATGTGGTTGTTGTAAAGGACAAAAAAATCCTCAGATTTAATTAATAACTTAATATGTATAGGTCCTGTCCTGAAAAACCATGGAAAATGAGATTCGTGAAAGTTTTGAAAGATCAACGATGCCCTCTTGAGGCTGAAAAATAGGACTCAAATTTTTGTCTTGATAAAAAGGTAAAAGTACCGGCATGAGTGGAAACAAGGTGGATAAAAACTGCTGTAAGTTGTCAGTGGTGTACTTTTTTCTTAGTTAAGGTAATTTCTCCCTAGTTTTAGGTTGGTTCTCTTCTTGATTTAGTTTCCGTCGATCTCTTTGCTTTGGGGTCAAGCTATTCTCCAAAGCAGGGCTCTCCAACCTTGGCAACTTTAATATCACATGTAGTTCCAGCTGAGAAACATTATAGAATGACTGTTTAATGCAAAGGGTGGGTTTTAAAGTCCAAATAATTGTTAAATACATAAAAACTATCTTTCCTCTACTTTACGGAAATCCGTTATTCACAGGTGGTCTTGGAACGCATCCCCCGCGAAAAATGAGGGATTATTTTATTTTAAAGTAGCCTTGCTCTTTACATTGTGCTACGAAAAGGCATTTGTTTCTGCCAGACAGCAGAGGTAGTCTTTCTACAATCTTTCTTGAATTTTCACAGCAATGTTTCAGGTTTGTGGCGCCCATTTTTAGAAGCATCCATAAATGTGAACGCTGTGTTTTACACGTACTCCCATTTTTAAAAAAGGAAAGCGATTCCCACTTCTTTGAGTTCTGAAGCTGCTGCTCTTAAAGCCTAACTATAACTGCCACAAACATTGTAATGCTGTTTAAATTAGGAAAAAACTCCATAATACTTCCTGATCCTTTAATAGCAATTTTGGATTAGATGATAATGATTTGAGATAACTCAGTCCCTACATTCTATTGGATTGCCAAAACTGCTATGGAAATTAGAGCTGCACAGAAAGTTTCTCAAATAAAGATTAATTCTGTAATTTGAAATGTTCTTATCTCATCTCAGGAGAAATAATACTCTTCTATGTTAAAGTATGTTTTTAAAAGAGAAAAATCACCAGGATCTATTGCAAATCTTCTGAGAAATACCTACCAGTTGTATGGGAGTTTCCCATCTCTTTCCAATGAAGCAAAATTCACAAATGTTCCTGCTCCGCACTCCCTAATTTGGAAGATTCAAAGTTATTATTGATGGATTTTTTTTTTTTTTTAAATCATGTATCTTGGCAGAACAGTCAATCACATTAAACTTAAAACAAGATAAACTAGACTCTTTTCCTTTGCTGTTAAAAGGGGAAAAAAGAGGATGATTAACCCTGCTATTCTTTAAATGTTATTGGTTTTCCAAGAGCAGTTCTGGTTGTCTACTTGGAATGTAAATTAGGATAGGATTAGAGCATTGAAATAAATGACAGCCCACAGCTTCCTCACCTCTGCTGTTGCTCCACACCTTGATTTAGCAAACAGTTTTGTCGTAAGCCAGAAAATTTCTCAGGAGCAACACTACTGCAAAAAATGATCCGTTTAATGGGTTTTACTGAAAACTGTGAGGATAGTGATAAAAAAATTGGCACGGAGCTTAGGAGCCTTAGCAACTAAAGATATGCACAGATGTGAAACTAGTGTTGAACTTGATGTTGTAACAGAAGGGCTAGGTGGGAACTGTAAAATCAGCAAGCACAAAGTCTTTCTGCCCCAAACAATTTCCCCATGGATCATAATCATAATCAACAGAGTTGGAAGGGACATTGGAGATCTAGTCCAACCCCCTGCTTAGGCAAGAAAACCTACACTACTTTAGACAGATGATTATCCAACATTATGTTGGAGCATTCACAACTTCTGGAGGCAACCTGTCAACTTATTAATTGTTTTAACTGTCGGGAAATTTCTCTTTAGTTCTAAGTTGCTTCTCTCCTTCTTCAGCTTCCACCCATTGCTTCTTGTCATACCCTCAGTGTTGTGGTTGGCTCTGGCCCAGCTCCTGCCCCAGGGAATGGGGAGGTGGACGCAGGGGAAAATTCAACATGTCACAGGCCTGTGTTATTGCCGACAGAATCAGTTTAGAGTTTAGTTTCCTCGGACGAAGAAGAAGGTGGGAGTGACTCGGCAGAGGGGGACTTGGCACACAGCCCAGGCAGTCAATCTTCCTTATCTTCTATAGCTTCAGATGATGACATTTTGGACCCACGCAAGCGCAGAATTATGCGTAGAAGATACCAAGTAAGAACATATTACAGGAAATAAGGGAGGCCACCTGTGTTTGGGTGGAGCTCCAGTAATTAGGGCTGCTGCTATAAATAGCAGCATGTGGGTTTGGCCATTGTGGAAGAATATCTGTTCGCAGTTTCGTCAGGAATCTTGTGTGTTGGACTTTGTCGCTTTTTCACGCCTTTGAAACCAAAGCAGAGCAACGTGTGTGTCTCACTTCGTTGGAAGTATCAGGTAGGAGATTATTAAAGAGGTCCAACTTAGAATTAAGAAGACATTTCCTGACAGTGAGAATAATTGATCAGTGGAGTGCCCTGCCTCTGGAAATTGGGGGTGTTCCATCACTAGAGGTTTTCAAGAAGAGGCTGAATAGCCATCTGTCCAAAAGTCTTTAGGGTCTTCTGCTTGAACAGGGGATTGGATTAGAAGACCTCCAAGGTCCCTTCCAACCTTGTTATTCTATGTTCTGTATGCAAATGAACTAAACTTCATTATGTACTTCTGGGGTGAATCTACTGGAAACATTAAAGCTAACAAAAACCCATCTATACCCTCATGTTAAATGCTAAGCTCCGTGGAACAATCTGTACTGCTTCCGTGTTACATATCGAATTTTTATCCTTTAAGAAGACCTTGATATTGGAAGGTGTGTGGTCCTACCTGGCCATTTGTAGATGTTTCCTCCGAAGAACCACCAAGGTTACAAGCAAGAGACCTATCAGAAGAATGCTCAGAATGGCAAGAATAGAAATCACCACCAGGTTAGGATTCATTTCCACAACTGCAATCGAGAACAAGGGATCCAGGTTAATGAAAGCAATTGATACTAGCATTCCCATAAAGTGGCATAATAAAGTAAAAAGATGTGAAGCATCACCTTTGGCCAATGGCTTTCTATTTCTAGAGGTTTTCTTTTGTTTTAATATTCTCAAAAATATATTTAAGTTTTTTTATTTTTTTTATTTATTTATTGGATTTGTATGCCACCCCTCTCCGAAGACTCGGGGCGGCTAACAGCAATAATAAGACAGCATATAATAATAATCCAATACTAAAAACTATTAAAAACCCATTATAATAAAAACCACACAGACATACAGACATACCATGCATAAAACTGTAATGGCCTAGGGGGGAAGAATATCTCAGTTCCCCCATGCCTGGCGGCAAGGGTTGGTTTTAAGTAGCTTACGAAAGGCAAGGAGGGTGGGGGAAATTCTAATCTATGGGGGGAGTTGGTTCCAGAGGGCCAGGGCCGCCACAGAGAAGGTTCTTCCCTTGGGTCCCGCCAAGCAGCATTGTTTAGTTGACGGGACCTGGAGAAGACCCACTCTTTGGGACCTAACTGGTCACTGGGATTCGTGCAGCAGAAGGCGGTCCCTGAGATAATCTGGTCCGGTGCCATGAAGGGCTTTATAGGTCATTCGTTAATTGATTTCTGCAATTAACAAGTCATGTGAATTAATCAGTAACCCGTATCTGCTTAACCCTGGCTCGTTTCATTGAGAAGGTCTTAAGTTAGAAGTGGCTAGAAGACTTCAGCATAAAACTGACATTCTGGTATGGCCAATGTCAGAAAGCAAGTCTTTGCATAATGACTGAAGGCTATCAAATAAAAGGGGGAGGCTGATCTCCCTTTCAATGAGATCCAAGGACTAAGGAAAATATTTGCATGATATCATATTGGCAGGATTCATCCATTTCACTCATCTTTAAACCAGGGGTGAAATCCTCTGAAATCTGCTACCACTTGCACGCGCACTATTGCGCACTAATGAAAAAGGAGAATTTTGAAGCCACTAGAATCTGCAAAGATAAGTAAAACAGTGAGGGGAGATCAGCTATGTTGTGCGATTTAGATTAGCTAGAAAGCAGGAAATCCATGCTTCATAGCTGATTGTTGGATATACCGGTTCATGAGAATCAGTAGCATTTTTTTTACTATCAGTTCGGGCGAACCGGTCCAAACCAGTAGCATTTCACCTTTGCTTTAAGCCCTGATTTGCAAACCACAACAGCTGGCAACAACTGACAAAGCATTATATATTAACCCTAACAGAGAATACATAGATACAGCAAATTCTCATTATTCTTGGTAGTAATGTTCTCTGAAAATGTCCTGAATACCGAATTAATAATGCAGAAACCTCAGCTGGGGACACACACAAAAGGTAATCACAGTGATTGGCTGCCCTGTATGTCCACCAATAATCATGACAGCATCACAATTTTGGACTTGCAATTATGTTTTTTAAAAAAAATCCAAAGAAGAGTTTTTATTTGGAAGAATCTTACAATAAAGCCATTTGGAAGCTCTAGTGAATTCCTGATCCCAAAATTGTAACATTGCATTTTACAATCTCAGAACACTGGTCAAGGTTCTTCTTAATCCTATAGAACAGTGGTTCTAACCTTTTTAATGCCATG
>NC_091955.1:85976073-86016073 GCF_031021105.1 Erythrolamprus reginae | reverse complement strand
TTTTGTGACTGTATAGGCCTTCCCAACCTCCTTCAGACACACCACGTACAGCCCCCTACCCATTAGATGTCAAGGTCCTCTTCGAACACGATGGATGAACACCATCATGTTGCTAAGTAACAACTAGAATTGGCAAGTAGTGGTAAATGTCTTTTAAATTTGTGTATCAACACAATGAGTAACACCAGTGAGTCAAGATGTGACTTTTCACTTAGAGTTTTTCTTGCAATGATTTGTGCAAAAAGAGGCTAGATTTCAAATCAGAGCCACCCAGGTTAAGTATCTCAGAAATGATCTGAGTTAAGACAAAAAAAAAAATCTAAATACCATCAAAGAAGAAGACTGTTCAACAGCGACGCCACGTACAGACAACAAATCATGAAATGAAAATAATATTTTTGTATAATTTACATAAGTCTACGGAGAGGGGCAGCATACAAATCTAATAAATAATAATAATAATAATAATAATAATAATAATAATAATAATAATGACATAACCTGTAGACACTCAACAAACCCTATGAACAAATTCCCCAAATATCAACCAATTAAACAAGAACATACTCATTAGATAAGCAATACTTATATTTATTAAAACTAATTAATACTATACCACAAGCAAATAAAAGCGAAGGGAAACTTATTCCAACTACACATTTAAATCAGAAGTCATATATTACTGAAGTGTCGGCTAAATAGCCAGCACGCTCTCCTTTTCTCCCTCTCCTTTCCATAACCCCTTTCTTTCTTTCTTTCTTTCTTTCTTTCTTTCTTTCTTTCTTTCTTTCTTTCTTTCTTTCTTTCTTTCTTTTGACTTTTCACTATATCTTTTTTTATTTCTTTCCCTTTCTTTCTTTCTTTCTTTCTTTCTTTTCTTCTGTCTGTTTTAATTTGATAGATATGATTGTGATATCATGCATTATAATTTGTTATGTCTTGTTCTTGTTGGGATTTTTAAAGTATATATTTAATAAAGATTTTTTTTTTAAAAAAAGAAATGTTCTGAAATTGATAAAGGATAAAAACACCTACCTGAACTTTTGTCACATGGTCTGAGCCAATCTGCTCGCAAAAAACCTCGAAGAAATCCGCTACTCCTTCTTCCACCCACAAAAGAGTCACGGAGGTCTGCGTTTTATTCACCGCAAAAAGTGATCTTGGAGGAGCTGGATCTAGAAACGACATAAGAGTCTCTTTGGTTGCGCCTTGTAGGTCATTGGGGTCCCGTATAAAGTGAAAGATAACAGGTGATCCAAGATCCTGAACTCTAAAGACCTATGGGGATAAGTTTTCATTCTTCCTTAAGTTTCTTGGCAATGAAATGGAACTATAAAAGAGGAAGGCAGTCTGATGCAGCTTGCTTTTTCTTCTCTTTTCAACACTTGCTTCACTTCCTTTTTCAATTAACTCTTAGCTGCAGGATGAGTATATAAGTGTTGATACAAATTTGCCTGGAGGCTGTGAGGGTCTAAATGGGAGTACAGTGGTACCTCTACTTAAGAACTCAATTCGTTCTGTGACCAGGTTCTTAAGTAGAAAAATTTGTAAGTAGAAGCAATTTTTCTCATAGGAATCAATATAAAATTAAATAATGCATGCAAACCCATTAGGAAAGAAATAAAAGCTCGGAATTTGGGTGGGAGGAGGAGGAAGAAGAAGAAGAGGAGGACAGTCACTGTCCAGAGTGAAGGGAGCGTTTCTTTTCTCTGGGCGCTGGCAGAGGTTTATTCCCTCTCCAAGCGCCCAAAGAAAATGCTTTGTTCGCTCAGGACTGCCGAAGCCTCCTTAAGCGCCACCGAAAGGCTCCTCTGGCAGCCCGTAAAAGCCCGAAATGGCCGGTATTAAAGAGGGAATGGCAATATAATGGCCAAGCCTTCTTGCCGCTTTCAAATTTCCTGGGAAATTTTTCCGGGCTCGGGTTCTTAAGTGGAAAATGTTTCTTAAGGAGAGGCAAAAAAATCTTGAGCCCGTTTTTTCTGGCAAAATGCTTGGGCCACAGGTGCCTCATGCACGAGTGATGTGAAGCATGCCACATCCACCCCGACCACACCCACCTCAGCCCCCAAGGTTAAACACAACCCTGATGCGGCCCTCAATGAAATCGAGTCTGACACCCCTGCTCTATCATAAAGGATCTAGACCAATTTCAATAAGTCACATACACTCAAATTTGCAGAAATAACTTATGGCTCAAGGGAAACAACACAATCTGTTGTGCATTCAGTTGTCTCATTTCATCTATCAATGTCAATTTTTCCTCCAACTTTACTTATATATGTTGAGTAGAATTATGATATTAAGGGGCAATAAGCTAATTTTGATTAATATTATGGGATTTAAGAATAAGGATGATTAAATATAAACAATTATTTACAATGATTCAAGTATGGAACTCAAGGAAAAAAGGTGCTTGAAATTAATAGTTATAAGGAAGGCTGATATGAGCAAATAATAGTTAATTGGTTCAAATCTAATTGAGCTTGGAATAAAATTTTGAATTTCGGATTAATAAATATATATGATACTATTAAGGGAGATGGGAAAGATTTAAAATCTGTTCGTTTTGATTGTTTTTTTAGTTTTAGTAATAGTAAGCACTACAGCTTAGTATTTAAGATGTTAGAGATATTGGTGTTGTTAAACACTGGGAGGAATATCAATGGTGAATTTAATTAGAAGACAATTGTATAACTGGATGACAAAATTAGAAGGTTGGCAACAAAGAAAAATGACTTATACCGAGATGAAATATGAATTAAGATTTTTTTTTTGTGATTATATATGATATATTAATTATATTGCTATTTATTGTACTAAAAAGAGAAGGTATATTGTATCGTATATTTTATGAAAATGAAAAATGAAATGAAATATTTTATGGTGGAGAAAAATAAAAAAAATATACCCAAAGCAAAACAAAAAAAATCCTCCAACCAAAATTCATCTCTTTAATTCAGGGAACTATTTTTCATTTTGAGGCAATATTTGCCTTTAACAAAAAACCCAACCCAACCCAACCCACAGCTGTAGCCCCCCAGACCGAAGGATGGCTCATCTTAGGCCTTACCAACTTTCACAAGTTGAAGCGCAGATCTGTTGCTGCCCCGCTCAGTGCAAGCAGTGACCGAGAGGTTATAGATGTCCCCGGCAGGAAGGCTGAGCATCGTCATCATGGCATTACGGGTCACCTGAAAGAGACAAAGAGTTGAAAATATCTTGCAGGCCAAGGGTGAAATGCTCCCGGTTCGCTCGTCGGTCGTCGGAGAACCGGTTGCAGACGCAGCAGCAGCAGGGGGAAAAAGGGAGAGCCCACCCGAGACCAGTAATTCAGGAAGTGACAGCCGCTGATCAGCTGGAGCTGTGCCCATGTCTTCATTTCCGTCGGTGGAACTGCGTTACATCCCATTCTACGTGCTGCCCACCCCTGGTTGTTGGTCTGGGAGCAATATCCAATAGGGACGTGAGTCTTACACTCTTTTTAATCTTCTTCTTTCCCTCTGCAATAACCATCCAGTGCAACATTCTAGAATGGGAAAGGTCCGTGTTGTCATCACCATAGATCCAGCTGACGTAGAGAAGGCTGTTGAAATATTCAACTGCAGTGATTTTAGGGGACACGGGAGCTACCAGGAAACAAACAGACAAAGAAACAAACACTATCATTAACATCATTGTCAACCAGGCACCCCTGATCTAATCCAATCCCCTACCGATAGAAGAAATATTTGGTTATCTAGTGCCCTAACGATGGTTGAGTCCAACATTTTCTGAAGCCTTGTACTTGTATCATTGAGTTCTTCCCAAGGCTAAATTAAAATCTACAGTAGCTGGCTCAAAGTGACAGAAAGAAAAATTGTCCTATAATCTGACAGCCATGCAAATATTGGGAATTGACTGGCGTATTACTTCTGAGGTTGAAATCCCAAGATTTTTCTATTTGGTTAAGCTTTTGAAGAAGCAGTTATGTGTATTTTATCAGATTGCCGAGTCTTCTGTTTTTAAATCAGTTTTGTGCATATTTCAATAATCTGCCAAGGAAAATGGAAACAGTCTTCTATATTTTTTTGAAAGTGCAGCAGCTGAAGAATAGTAACCATAGCTTCCCATTATATATTTCTTCAATTTGGCAGTCAGATTGCTTTCTTTAAAAAAAAAATAACAAACCTATGCTTAATAGGATATTTATGCTAACAAAAGACTGGATTTACTTAAGAATTATATCTCTCATGTACTCACTGTCTAGATTGAACCCCCCTCAGAGAGGGTTCGCAACTTGGGCGTCCTCCTCGATCCACAGCTAACATTGGAACACCATCTCTCGGCTGTGGTGAGGAGGGCGTTTGCCCAGGTTCGCCTGGTGCACCAGTTGCGGCCCTATTTGGACAGGGGGTCATTGCTCACAGTCTCTCATGCCCTTATCACCTCGAGGTTCGATTACTGTAACACTCTCTACATGGGGCTACCTTTAAAAAGTGTTCGGAAACTTCAGATCGTGCAGAATTCGGCCGCGAGAGCTATCGTGGGGCTTCCTAGATTCGCCCATGTTTCTACAACACTCCGTGGCCTGCACTGGCTGCTGATCAGTTTCTGGTCACAATTCAAAGTGTGGGTAATGACTTTACAGCCTGATATGGCATTGGACCAGAATAACTCCGGAACCGCCTTCTACCGCACGAATCCCAGCAGCCGATAAGGTCCCACAGAGTTGGCCTTCTCCGGGTCCCGTCAACCAAACAATGTCGTTTGGCGGGCCCCAGGGGAAGAGCCTTCTCTGTGGCGGCCCTGGCCCTCTGGAATCAACTTCCCCCAGAGATTAGAATGGCCCCCACCCTCCTTGTCTTTTGAAAGTTACTTAAGACCCACCTATATCGCTAGGCATGGGGGAACTAAGACATCTCCCCCAGGCTTATATTTCATGTTTGATGTGTATGTGCTATATGGTTTTTAATTGTTGAGGTTTTTATATATTTTATTATTAGATTTGTTCCATTGTTATACCGTTTTTATTACTGTTGTGAGCTGCCCCGAGTCTTCGGAGAGGGGCAGCATACAAATCTAATAAATTGAATTGAATTGAATCTCCTGGGAGGAAACAGGGCCTCCACCCTCCCTGTGGTTTCCCCAATCACACACATTATTTGCTTTTACATTGATTTCTAGGGGAAAAAAATTCTTCTTCTTACAAACCTTTCTACTTAAGAACCTGATCACGGAACGAATTAAGTTCGTAAGTAGAGGCACCACTGTATTTGGATGAATCTGAAGAATTCAGAAGTACACTGAGCAGACTAAATCTTGGGTTGACATAAGATATTTGAATGTTCTTTAATTATTTGGTATTTTTATATCAGATAGAGTTATTTCACTTCAAATAACTTCATACATCAATAAATTTCGGGGAAGAAATATTGCAATTGGGATCTTAATGGGATGTTGAATAATATTCCTGAAGCATGGAGTTTGTCATCACATGAAAAAACTTTGCTTTCTCAGGTCTGAGGCATGATAAAGAGGATTGGTATGAGAATAAGTTAGCTATGAATTTGCTGCCTCTTCCTTCTCCTTCTCTAGTGTATAGAAATAGGTGGCTGCAATTTCTCCAATATTTCCCCCTCCCTCAAAACCCTTTGAAGTGGGCTGTTCTGCAAAAGAGAAATTGCTCTGTGAATTTTTGCAACTGAGCTCTTGCTGGACTTCACCCAAAACCGTAACTATCAAACAAACTGCTTTTCCATCTTCAACCACTTATCCAAAAGATGTGATTTAAATCTTTCAAAGAAGCAAAGATGAAAGCTAAGATTCGAACAGTGCAGCTTCAGCCTTTTTCCCCACTGGAAAATGACGCTAAAATTAATTTGTCTCAGTCCAAAGCCTTCTTCCAAAAATAAAAAAAAAATCCTTAGTGGTGCCATGAAGACAGGAGCAAACAGAGGCAATTATCGAATCCAGAGATGACATCAGAATGACAAATGGATGTTCTGCTAGTGTGATGCATCCTTCACCATTTATATGCATGTATATAATCTCAAGACAAGCAGGGAGAGGTTTGTAACATGACACACACACGTTGTTAATTGCTCTTCACTGTGGGGAAAACCCAAGGGGACAAATTAACTAGAGAGTCCTTGGGTTATAACTGTCAACCAGGACTGGGATTTCTATTGCTATTTAATGCAGTCACAAAGCACAATGCCATGTATCCACAGCACTTAGCAAGAGCAATTCCAGTTATCATTGTAACCTGTAGGTAGTGTTGGGCGAACCGAACCCGCAAAGTTCGGGTTCGTACCGAACTTTGTGTGGTTCGGTGTACTGAACCCGAACCCGAACTTTTGCAAAAGTTTGGGTTCAGTAGAGCGCCGGGAAGCGCCACTGCCCAGCTGTCACCTTCAAAAACAGCTGGGGAGCTGTCGGCAGGTTGGGAGGTGAAAAAGGAGGTGGGGAATCCCATGAGGAGATTCCAGGGGCGGAGCTTTGACGTCACTGAGACGTCCTTCCTGGCTGGCTGAAACGGGGACTCCAGGAAGGACGTCTCAGTGATGTCAAAGCTTCGCCCCAGAATCTCCTCGTGGGATTCCCCACCTCCTTTTGCACCTCCTGACCTGCCGACAGCTCCCCAGCTGTTTTTGAAGGTGACAGCTGGGCGGCGGCGCTTCCCGGCGCTCTCCCAAACCAGTACGCCTGGGATCACCATTCTGGTAGTGGAAACAGTGACATGTGCACATATGGATGTCCCCCCTGTGAAATTTTGCTTCTGCTCATGCACGAAAGCAAAGAAATCGTAGGGAGGCATTTCCCTACCCCCTGTCTGCAACTCTTTAAAGCAGCTGTGTCTTTTCCTGTGGTCACGATGCTTCCTTCCACCACCACCTTACAATTCTGCGAATGAAAATGGTGCATCTGGGCAGGTGGGTTGAGCCTTGTATGATTGCCGCTACTGGTTCTCTGAACCACTGGTGGCCGCCGCTACTGGTACATCTGAATCAGGTCGAACTGGTACCATTTTACCCCTGCTTGTATTCCACTTTCTGACAGGTATGTAAGAGGCAGCATTTGCATTAATATCATGCATGGGTTGTGACTGGTTCATGGGCGGGCTGCCCCCGGTATGTCTGGGATTGATGTTCTGGTACTGGAAACGATGATGTGTGCACATCTGCGCATCCCCACCATGTGCCCCTGCACACCCCCGTGTGAGATTTTGCTTCCGTGCATGCATGAAAGCAAAGAATTTGGTGGAAATTGCCAAAATCTCACACGAGGACACTTGCATGCATGGAATCTCGGTGATTTCCAGCCTGCTCTAGAGTAATGGGAGGCATTTCTTCTCTACCCCTTGTCTGCAACTCTTTAAAGCAGCTGTGTCTTTTCTGGGGCTTGCAGTGTTCCCTTCCACCACCGCCTTGCAATTCTGTGCTAAAAATTCATTTACAAAGAGTAACTACAGAATTGAACACTCCCGCATTCTTCAAAGCGACCTGTTTCTTTCAAATTTGAAACACTCCTGGGTCTTTCAATGAACATGCAGATTTACAAGGAAAACATACAACAAAACAAGAAAAGGAGTTTATCAAACAATACTCTTTACCAGTGATGAAACCAATAGTGGAAGTATCGCAGCAGCTGAGTTCTGGTTCTCCCCACGTCACCATGGTAACTCGAAAGTTATAGTACCAGGCAGGCAGCAGGTTGTCTATTTTCTAAAAAGGAGAAAAAGAGACCGAATCAGCTTCCAATCCAGTGAGGCCTGCAACTGATGACATGATCTTAAGGGGCCACATAGTTTGCCAGGTACTATACCAAAAAATGGTAAGAGTCTCTGCATGGAAGAACAGAGGTGGTTAAGAGTTGGACATCAGTATTACTCCAGTAATGTTCATAGTAATACCAGACGTAATACTTTCTTCTATTGTAAGTAACAGATTTATTTTACAAAAATTAAGAAGCTCCTTAAAATAGAAGGCACAAATTTAGAAAGGCACATTGGGATACAGTACAGTGGTACCTCGACATACGAGTTTAATTCGTTCCAGACCTGAGCTCGTAAGTCGATCAACTCGCATCTCGAACGAATGCCTTTAGACTTTGTTTTTCACGCCGAGATAACGGGAAGCAAGGAGATTCTTGCGCCACCTAGTGGAAGCTTGGCTCGTATCCCGAATTTGAGCTCGGGTGTCGAACAGAAATTTCACTCGCGTCGCGGCTCGTAACTTAGAATACTCGCATGTGGAGCAGCTCGTATCTAGAGGTACTACTGTATTAGGAAATATCTAATATGAGAATGCCTGCTCATACTTTCTCAACTGTATAAACTGTTCTGCCAGGCTCTGTGGTATGAGTCTCCTGAAAATTCAAGGGTACACATTTCAGACACACACACACACACACTTGAAAGTTCAAAAACAATGTTCTTTATCACAAAAATTCAAAAGAAACAAAGCACCCTTTTTGTATTGCAAAGAGCACTCCTCCCAAAACAACCTGGTAGTCTGTACAATCCCCTTAATCAGTCCTTAAGTACTTAGCTAGCAGCTGTGAAGAAACGTCACAGCCCTCCTTCTTCCACGAAGTGAAACACACACACTTTGCTCTGCTTTGGTTTCAAAGTCGTGAAAAATCAACAAACAAAGTCCGGAAACAGCAAGGCACAGTCCTGAAGAACAACGATCAGATAATTTTCCACAACGGCCAAGCCAGCACGCTGCTATTTATATCAGCCGTTCTAATTACTGGAGCCCCACCCAAACACAGGTGGCCTCTCTTATCTCCTGTAAGATTTCCTCAATTGGTCTCTTCTATGCATAATTCTGCGCATGCATGGGTCTAACACTTCCTCATCCGAATCGACCGAAGATAATGGAGATTGGCTTCCTGGGCTGTGTGCCAAGCCCCCCTCTTCCAAGTCACCCCCACCTTCTTCTTTGTCCAAGGAAACTGCACTACCTGACTCTGTCGGCAATAAAACAGGCCTATGACACATTGATGTTTCCCCTGCATCCACCTCCACATTTCTTGGGGCAGGAGCTGGGCCAGAGCCAACCACAACACCAACAATCTCGAAAGATTTCGTCCAGTTCATGTATTTTTCTCTTTAATTTGGATGGTCACAAAACACCATCTTTTTTTTTCCAGGTACAATTTTTTTTCAATTTTTCTCCACCATGAAATAAAAACAATGAATAACTACAAACTTTACAACAATGCTTATAATCGAACATATAAAAAAAGTTTTCTTTCTCTTATTAATCTTACAATGGAGGCTCTTACATCTTTTTCCTCATCTAAAAATTCTATAAAACTTTTACAACATTGTAAATTATTAAACCTCTAAAAATAAAACCTTTCTATAAAACATTACATAAATATAAACATTAACAAAATCTCATTTATCCAAATCTTAATTTAAAACTTTCATATCCATTAAACTAATTAATCCAATATCAGCTTATCTTATAACTAATAGAGATTCAATATATATCTAAGATTAAAAAAACCTTCTCATATTACAATATATAATCTAAAAAAAATCTATATGTTTAAGCTAATATCAATAACTACATTTTGTGTTATATCATTATATAGTGTTACCACCATTTCTTATCACCATCTTGAATGCTCTAGTGGTGTCAAACTCAATTTCATTTAGGGTTGCATCAGGGCTGTGATTGACCTCGGGAGGTGATGGGTGGGTGTGGCTGACTTGGTGGGTGTGGTTAACTGGGTGGGTGTGGCCAGCTTGACTCTACTCCCCAAACTACTGGCATGTTTCCTCTTTGCACTGGGTAGAACGGGCTGAAGCAATGTGGGCCAACCCCTTACATTTTCCAGGATGGACCTGCAGGCCAGAACCGAACACATCACAGGCTGGATCTGGCCTGCGAACCTTGTGTTTGATGCCCCTGCCCTAGTTTCATACGCATATTGCTTGTGGATAGCCCTTATAAATTTGTTTTTTTTCTGTCAGTAATTAAATGAGTGAGGCTCTTATTGGATTATGTTGTGGTTAGCTCTGGCCCAGCTCCTGCCCCAATGAATGTGCCGGTGGATGTGGGGGAGACATCCACATGCCGCAGGCCTGTTTTGCTCCCAATGGAATCTGCCAACGAAGCCACCTCTGACCAAGGAAGCGTGATTGACAGGGAAGAGGGGAGTTTGGCAGACAGCCCAGGAGGAGATCAATCATCTGTATCATCCCTGGATTCTGAACAAGAATTAATGGCACATCCACGCATGCGTAGAGTGATGCATAGGAGACAACAACTGAAGGATTATTACAAGAGAAAATGAGGCCACCTGTGATTGGGTGGGGCTGCT
The DNA here is from genome assembly GCF_031021105.1 of Erythrolamprus reginae. Lineage (NCBI taxonomy): Eukaryota > Metazoa > Chordata > Lepidosauria > Squamata > Dipsadidae > Erythrolamprus > Erythrolamprus reginae. Next base: position 86,005,756 of record NC_091955.1, on the reverse strand, counting down.
GTAATTAGTGCTACAGATAAAAGAGCAGCCTGGTGTTTTAGCCTCATGACAGTTTACCTGATTCATTGTTTTGTCAAGATCGTGGTTTTTGTGCTGTTCAAGATTGTGTGTGGACTCTCTGGACTTTAGAATTGGACTCAATTTCCCAGTTATTGGGTGAGCAATTGGATTGCATTGAACCTGTGCCTTGTGTGTACCAGAAAATCCCTTTGACCTTTAAAAAGGGAGCTGCTTCTGTTTTTCTGTTTGTAAAAATTTTTGGGTTTTCCTTTTATCGTGTGGTGTGTGTCATCCTGGACTAATTACCCTGTAATTACGGACGGTTGAAACACGCCGGCAGAACAGATTATATCTACCCATTGTAATAAGCAGTAGAGTATTTTAGTTATGGGGGGAATCTGTTTAGAAATATTTGAATTGTAGGTTGAATTCACTTTACCACTGAAGAAGTGAGCGAGACGGTTGCTGCTATTTCATAATGTGTGGTCCACTCAGATGTCATGGTGGATGGATTGAAATAAAACATCTCTACGATGTATTTACGAAAGACACCAAGGTAAGGCCGGTTCCAGCTGAGGACCACAGCTGTGGGTCCCAAGGGATAAAGGGTTAAATCTTTAATCCCAGTTGGCACTGTAAAACATAAATGGAAAGCTACATTGTACATTGAGAAATCATCACATATTCCAAATACGACTTGGATCAAGTAGCAGAGGAACATAAGAACATAAGAAGAGCCATGCTGAATCAGGCCAAAGCCCATCGAGTCCAGCATTGGCCCACCAATTGTCCATGGGGATCTTGAGCAGAAGGAGATGGGAAAACCCTCCCTTTCCCTTGACCCCCAACAAAGGGTACTCAAGGGAATCCTGCCTGCCTCAGCCAACATAGAGGCGGCATGTGGACATCCGTTTCAATAACCACCGATACACTTGGCATCCATGAGTCTGTCTAATCCTACCTTGAAGCTATCCAAGCTAACAGCTGTCACGACCTCTTCTGGAAGTGAATTCCATAAACCAATGACCCTCTGGGTGAAGAAATATTTCCCTTTATTTGTCCTCACTTTCTTACCTATGAGCTTTAGGGGGTGCCCCCTCGTCCTAGTATTGTGTGATAGAGAAAATATTTTTCTCTATCCACCTTTTCTATCCCATGCATGATTTTATACACTTCGATCAAGTCACCTCTTAAACGCCGTCTTTCAAGGCTGAAGAGACCAAGGCATTGCACCCTGGTTTCGTAAGGGAGGTGCTCCGTTTCCTTGATCATTCTTGTTGCCCTTTTTTGAACCTTTTCCAGTTCCATTATATCCTTCTTGAAGTGCGGTGACCAGAACTGTACACAGTACTCCAAGTGTGGTCTCACCATCGATTCGTACAGAGGCAATACAAGAGAGGCGGCTTGTGGTTCAGACAACTGGTAGTGATGGCAACGTGAGGCTCCGCCCACCCTCAGGGATGCCGCCATTTTCTTTTTTTTAACCCTCTGCACATGAGCAAAGCCTTCTGTTCATGCGCAGATAGTGAAAAAGCATGCCCACACATGCAAATCATGCATGCACGCAAATCACACAGCTTCCAAACCAGTAGGGAGATAAATAGATTTCACTGATGACTTGGATGTGTCCCAGACTTTTCCAACCTAATGAGCTGAATTTTTTTCCCTGTCATGCCAAGCTAGCTCAACAGATGGTGAGAGCTATCATTCTGAATTTCTTGAGGGCACTGAGTTGTGAAGAATTATTCTACTTTTAATTTTGCTGTATGTCTATCTTACCTTTCCTAAAAGAACATAACAATAATATACAAGGAGAGACTGTCTTCCTTCAATCTTCGACTGACAATCACAATTGGGAACAGAATTTCTGTTGCTAAGCAAGATGGTGGTTATTTTTTTTCAGTGCCATTGTAACTTTGTATAGTTTCTAGGACAAGAGTTGTAAATTGAGGACTATCTGTAAATTTTCAACTATGTGAAATAAATCCCATCAAGGAAAAACTAACTCAAATGTAGCCACTGGCTATGTTTATACCACATTCTTAAGTACAGTGGTACCTCTACTTACGAACTAAATTTGTTCCATGACCAGGTTCTTAAGTAGAAATGTTTGTTAGAAGAAGCAATTTTTCCCATAGGGATCAATGTAAAAGCAAATAATGTGTGCGATTGGGGAATCCACAGGGAGGGTGGAGGCCCTGTTTCCTCCCAGGAGATTCCTAGAGGGGCCCCATGGAGGCTTCTCCCCATTTTTCCAGCCCTTTTTCCTTCTAGGAGATTCCTAGAGAGGCCCCACTGAGGCTTCTCCACATCTTTTCTGGCCCTGTTTCCTCCCAGGAGATTCATAGAGAGGCCCCACTGAGGCTTCTCCATGCCTTTTCCAGCCCTGTTTCTTCCCAGGAGATTCCTAGAGAGGCCCCACTGAGGTCTTCCCCACGCCTTTTCTTAGGTAGAGGTCTAAAATTGACCAGCTGCTGTTTCATAAGATGCAACGCTTAGCTAGCATTGTTAGCTTACACCAGGGGTATCAAACTGAATTTCTTCAAGGGGTGGATCAGCATTGTACCCTGGTTCCTCCCAAATAAGACATCCCCTGATAATAAGCCCAATCGGGGTTTTAAGGCTAAGGGCTTATTTCAGGGTTCAAAAAATATAAGAGAGAGTCTTATTTTGGGGGAAACACAGTAGTTCTCCTCTGTGGACCATCCGAAGGTGGGTGGGAGACAGGACGGACATTTCCTGCACCAGCCTGCTGGCCAAATCAAGACATGGGGGCCCCTCATGAGGCCCCTGCATCCTATTTTCAGCCTGGATGGACTCCTGCAGGACCTTGCCGCCCAAAAGGAGGTGTGCAGGGTTGCATGAAACCCCCAATGCCCTAGTTTTAGCCTAGATAGCCATCTGCAGCACCCTGCTGGCCAAAACAGAGTGTGAGGACATGTGTGAGGGCTCCCCCATGCTCTGTTTTGGCTGCCAGAGACAGCACGGGCTGGTCCTTTGCTATTTCCAGGTCGACCCCACAGGCCAGATTTAAACACCCCACAGACCAGATCCAGCCCGCAGACCTTGATTTACACACCCCTGACTTAGATCAACAACCTTAGTTACTTTTTTTGCAGCTTAATATGTTGTAATCACAGGGCCTCTGCTTAATTCAAAATTTATTGACCAACTGCATTGTATTGACCACAATATCTAATTAACTCAGTAACACAATCATGTTGTGCCTTCAAAGCCAATTAATTTCTTCCATAACATGACTCCTCCTGGACATTAAAACGGGCTTCCAAACTGCAACAACCACAACAGAAACATATTTGCACAGACATTACCAATAGCAAATGTAACTGGATCAGAAGGAGGGCCAACTAGTGGTCCTTTCTGTAGGTAAATTACAACTTGGTATTGAGCCCCAGGAACAAGGTTTTCGATAAAACTGCTGCTTGTATTCACCTAGAAAAATGAGAAAGAGTAAACGTAAGAATAGATTAAAATCATCGCTATGTGTTAAACAAAGATGGTATTGCTTTAAGATAAAGAGAGAGAGAAAGAGCAAAAAAGTTGCTTGAGTGATAAGCAGGAGGTTATTGATATAATACTAAGGCTGTGCTAAATCCACCTTAACATTTCCCGAATCTTCTAGGAAAGATGCTTCAATTTTATTTCATTCTTAAGATACTTGAGAAATTCTTTCAAATTTTTAGGTGATGATTTTGAGCTGCAATTGTCATTGGACAGTCTGTATCCATGATCATTTTCTATAACCTCCTTGCTTTGGTGGATCTCTCAAAGTGCAGTAACATGAGAAGAATGGATAGATGGATGGTTGAACGTCCTTCCTGTCAATGACTACTTCAGCTTCAACCTCAACAACACATGAGCACACAACAGATTCAAACTTAATGTAAACCACTCCAAACTCGACTGCAAAAAGTACGACTTTAGTAATCAAGTGGTTGAAGCATGGAACTCACTACCAGTCATCTCCTAACCCCCAAAATTTTACCCTTAGACTGTCCACTGTTGACCTCTCCAGATTCCTAAGGGGCGTGCATAAGCGCACCAGTGTGACTTCCGTCCCCTGTCCTAATGTCTCTTTATGTTTTACTAGCATCATGTATATGAATACTATTTATTTCTAATGTTTTTCTAATCTTTTATTCATGTACAGTATATTAATATGATTATTTCTTCACATACCTACATTATGTAATAGACTAAACAAACAAACAAATAAACAAACAAACAAATAAATAAATAAATAAATTTACGAAAAAAGACACTGCAGCGTTTCATGTAAAATTTTTATTTTTACATGAAAAGACCTCCCTTTGCTTGCGGAATCACTGCAGCATCCTTTTTTGTAAAAAATAATAATTTATTTTTACATGAAAAGACCAACCTTTGCTTGCGCCGCCGCTGCGGCGTCCTTTTTCGTAAAAATAAAAATAAATAAAAATAAAAAATCCTTAAAAATTAAAAAACAATGGGATTCCGGGGGCGGAGCTTTGACGCCACGGACCACTCGGGTTCGGGCAAACTTTGTGTGAAGTTCGTCCGAACTCGCCGAACCTGAACACTGTTGGGTTTGCCCATCACTAATTATAAATAATAAAAATAAATTATGGACAATACTTAAGCCAAAGAAAGTTGATCTAATTAAGAGCGGAGTGGAGATGCATTTTTTTGAGTTAAAGAAATAAGCCTAACAATATTTTTTAATTAACTGCCCATCTTACCATTTGTTGCTAAGCCAGAATTGCAAAGAATCCTGGGTGAGTGATAATATAAGGACCTACTCATCCATGCTCCCCACTTGCTATTCCTATCAATGGGGGCAGCTAAATAAAGCTGGATACATTTGGCACAGGACCAAAAGCTTGATAGCTGTTCTCATAATTAAACATCATCCAAGACCACGGGTTGTTCCTGGCTCTTAATTCCAGCTTGTTTGGAGAAAAATAAGCCAGAGTTCCTTGTTTACATATAAAACTAAACAAAATATGGATAGGACCATCTGGACTTGTTTAGATACTCCAACTGGCAGAAGGCAAATGAGAGAAACAGATCAGCACACACACTGCTTTCTCCCACCCAATCCCATCGCGAAGACTTTTGCGTTGTACAGATTTTGTGCATATACTATGTAGAATTGTGCCAAATGGTGAAAACCCACCATTAATTGCATGCCCCTTTTAAGCACACAGACTTGCCTCTTTTTTTATCTGACTATGGTTCCCTTGTGGCCTTGCCTAGTAAACTCCTTCCCTTTTCCGGGAATTTCCCCTCTGTGTTAAAGTAAAAGGCAAAAGATTTATACGATCTGAAGAGAAACCAGGACCCTTCATGGCATCGGGCCAGAATATCTCCGGCACCGCCTTCTGCCACACAAATCCCAGCGACCGATTAGGTCCCACAGAGTCGGCCTTCTCCGGGTCCCGTCGACTAAACAATGCCGTTTGGCGGGACCCAGGAGAAGAGCCTTCTCTGTGGCAGCCCCGACCCTCTGGAACCAGCTCCCCCCAGAGATTAGAACTGCCCCCACCCTCCTTGCCTTTCGTAAGCTCCTTAAAACCCACCTTTGCCGTCAGGCATGGGGGAATTGAAACATCTCCCCCGGGCCTTTACAGTTATGTATGGTATGCTTGTATGTATGTTTGCGTTTAATAATGGGTTTTTTAGTGTTTCTTTTAAATTATTAGATTTGTTATATATTGTTTATTATTGCTGTGAGCCGCCCTGAGTCTACAGAGAGGGGCGGCATACAAATCTAATAAGTAAGTAAGTAAGTAAGTAAGTAAGTAAGTAAGTAAGTAAGTAAGTAAGTAAGTAAGTAAGTTAAAGACACCAAAACAACCAAGATGATATAAGGCAGTGATGGTGATCCTTTTTTCCCTTGGGTGCCAAAAGAGCATGGGCATGCCACCCCCGACTGTGAGTCACCTTTGTGTTCTGCGGGGCCCTCTGGTAGGAGTCTCCCGAAAATTCAAGGATACAAACACATGTTTGAAAATTCAAAACAATGTTCTTCATCACAAAATTCAAAATAAACTAAGCACTTTTTTGTATTGCAAAACATCCCAAAACTGTACAATTTCCCTTAAGCAGTCATTAAGTACTTAGCTAGCAGCTGTGAAGAAACTTCACACCCCTTTTTCTTCCACCGAAGTGAAACACACACACACGTTGCTCTGCTTTGGTTTCAAAGGCGTGAAAAATCAACAAAGTCCAGAAAACAGCAACACACGATTCCTGAAGAACTGTGATCAGATACTCTTCCACAATGGCCAAACGCACACGCTGCTATTTATAGCAGCAGCCCTAATTACTGGAGCCCCACCCAAACACAGGTGGCCTCCCTGATCTCCTGTAATATGTCCTTACTTGGTCTCTTCTACGCATAATTCTGCGCTTGTGTGGGTCCAAGACTTCTTCATCTGAATCAATGGGAGATAATGGAGATTGACTGCCTGGGCTGTGTGCCAAGCCCCCCTCTTCCAAGTCACTCCCACCTTCTTCTTCGTCCGAGGAAACTAAACTCTGAACTGACTGTCGGCAATAACACAGACCTATGACATGTTGAAGTTCCCTCTGCATCCATCTCCACATTCCCTGGGGCAGGAGCTGGGCCAGAGCCAACCACAACACTTTGATGGACAAATTTTGAGCCCTTCATCCTCCCTCCCCATCCTCCAATGTCTGGAGTTTGTTAGCTTGCTTTGGGGAAAAAACAAGACAGGAAATAAGTGTATAATTTAGGCAACAGCAGGAGAAAGTTACACACAGTAATCAGGATGCGCAACATCCTGTTAAGTACCTAGCAGAGACTGGGCAAGTTTAGGTAAAAGCAGGAAATGGTTCAGGAAGCCCCTTATCACACTAGGCTCACTCAGAGCAAATAGAGAACTCGTGGCTTTGTGGAGAACACAAGAAAGAGACTAGTATGAGTAAACAAGTCTTGGCATGTGCTAGATCGGAATAAAGCACTAGTCACGTTGTAGCCTGATTCGTTTTATTAGGAATCGGCTGTAACGGTAACAAACGTTTAACAAAGCAAATACAATGTATTTGGTAGGTACATTTGGTAGGTAAAAAGCATGGGGTGCGCGGCTGTGCCGTTCCTTTTAAACATTTTTGCTGTAGAGGCGTGGCTTGACAGCCTCTTGAATTTCCCGGCCGCGGCTTAGCTAATCCGCGGCCAATATGCATATCCCTTGTATTTACATAACGTATTTACATATTCACTATTTACACATAACTTATTTACATGCATAACAGCATGCTCATTAAAGGGACAGAACCAGGATTTCTGTTGCTAAGCGAGGCGGTTGTTAAGTGTGTCATTGTACTACAATTGTAGTACCGGTTTTGCTAGGGTTACGAAGTGAATCCCTGCAGTTGTTCCGTGAATCTATCCCTTATGTTTCCACTAGCTTCATGAATGTGAACTCTATTATTCCCAGTGATTATTTCTTCTATATTATTCCTAATGTCTGTTGTTTTTTTCTTCTATTCTTCTATTGATGTAGTTTAATATGATTGTATCCTCTGAAACCAACATTATGTATTAGACAAAATAAATAAAATAAAATAAAATAATAAAATAAAATAAAATAAAATAAAGTAAAGTAAAATAAAACAAAATAAAATAAATAAAATAAAATAATAAAATAAAATAAAATATAAAATAAAATATAAAATAAAATATAAAATAAAATAAAATAAAATAATAAAATAAAATATAAAATAAAAAATAAAATAAAATAAAATAAAATATAAAATAAAATAATAAAGTAAAGTAAAGTAAAGTAAAATAAAATAAAATAATAAAATAAATAAAATAAAATAAAATAAAAATAAATAAAAATAAATAAAAATAAAAATAAATAAAAATAAATAAAAATAAATAAAAATAAATAAAAGATGAGAGAAGGAATATGTGCCACTTACCTCTGTGCAATAATGTTTCTCCAGCCTTTGGCTCTCTTTCTGCTTTTGGCATGTCAAGGAAACAATGGACACGATGGTATTGTTGCTCCCGGAGGTCTCCTGAGAGGTTGTCCAAGACAGAGAGGCGGTGGTGGCGCTGAGCACAGTCACGGCGACATTCTGCGGCTTTTCTGTCAGCTCTTCTATCAGTTCTCCTGTAGGACCTAGGATAACATCAGAAGCCAGAAAATATGGTGGTCCTCATTATCTCCAATACCATGTATGACTTTATAGATCAGAACCAACACTTTAATTAATATACATACTTATAGTAAGTTAAGGTGAATAAAATCCTATATATTTAACTAAATTAAACACTAATAGATTTGTTCTATTTTCTCCTTTCAAGTCAATCGTAGAATAAACTCCAAATTTCGTAATATTCCGAATCCTCCTTTTCATTTAACTCCATTGTCATTTTATCTAGTTCTGCACAGTCTAGTATCTTCTTAATTATTATATTTTCAGTTGATACATCTCCTTCTTTCCAGAACTGGGCAAGATTATTTCTCGCTGCTGTTAGGATATTTAATATGATATAATAATATTTTCTTTCTACCTATTGGGCCCTGCATCTACATGTGAAACATTATTACAGGTAGTCCACAACTTACAGCAGTTCATTTAGTGACTGTTCAAGGTTATAACAGCACCCTCCTTGCTTTCCAAAAGAGTTTAAAAACTCATCTTTGTCATCGGATCTGGGGTCATTAGATCTTTCCCCCTGACCAATGAGTTTTTTTAGTGTGATTTATTGAGTGAATGTTAATGAATGTTTTAAAGTTAGAATTTTAAAAGATTGTATTTAATTATATTAATTGGATCGATTGTATTGTATGAGTCTTCAGAGAGGGGCGGCATACAAATCTAATAAATTATTATTATTATTATTATTATTATTATTATTATTATTATTATTATTATGTCTTTTATATATGCTGTGAGCCACCCCGAGTCCTCGGAGAGGGGCGGCATACAAATCCAATTAAACTAAACATCTTTTGTGACCTTCTGACAAGCGAAGTCAATGGCAAAGCCTGATTCACTTAACAACTGTCAGACCAACTTAACAATCACAGTGATTCACTTAAGAATTGCAGCAAGAAAGGTCACAAAAAGGGGTCAAAACGTCAGTAAACAACTGTCCTGTTTAGCAATATAAATTTGGGACTCTATTGCAAGTCTGTTAGTAGAGGGTACATGGTTGTTAGGGATTGCCATTGTAAACTGCATATTGTACACTGTACCAAACTTGTACTTAAAGGGTTAATGTGCACTCAAAGAGTTAACTTGTACTTGAAGAGTTAATATTCAAGGCTGTTTCATCACTTCCTCATTGAAGCTATAAAAGCTCATTATTTTGCTCGGTCACTTCCTTTACTTTTGCCTGAGAGATGGGGGAGTCGTGTTTAAGCTTCATGCTTGTATAAGCTTTGTGCTTTTATCTATATTGTATTTTAGCTTCGTGCTTATTATCTATATTGTATTTTAGCTTCATGCTTATTATCTAAACCAAGCCCATTCAACTAGCTTTTGGTTCTGTGTAATATATAAAATAAAATAAAATACTATTTAATAATAAAGTTCAATTAATAAATAAAGTTTAAAAACTGGTAAATTCAGTATTAATAGAACCATAGAAACATAGAAGACTGACGGCAGAAAAAGACCTCATGGTCCATCTAGTCTGCCCTTATACTATTTCCTGTATTTTATCTTACAATGGATATATGTTTCTCCCAGGCATGTTTAAATATCCCAGGCATGTTTAATATTAAGGATATTCTGCAAGCATGCCCCCAGGTAGATGCATCAGCCTTTCGCAATGTATACTTTCTGCCCCTTCCTTGGAGCATGTCATAGAGAGAGTGTTAGCATGATAAGCATGATAAGTGGTGTCTGGTTAGAGATTAGGAGATGAGCTGGGAAGACAGCAGATGGCAGACAAGTCCTAATTTGCCACTTCTGCCCTGCCAGCTAAAGGAACTGCATCGTTCTGACTGGAGATAGAAGATGGTCTTTCAATCACTTCTCTGTAGTTCCTTAATGAGATAGCCATCCGAGTGAGAATCCTATAGCTCAGCAGAAAGGACGGTAATATGTATGTTTGTGTACATGCATGTGTGTGTGTAAGAAAGAGGACACTATATAAAGATAAAATCAGAAACTTTCCTTTTGGGTTTAATGGAAAAATATACTTGGGAAAATTTTAAAATTTTGATCACGTTGACAGCGGCAAGATTATTTTATGCCCCAAAAATGGAAGGGCACTTTGATTGCCCACCATGAATGAATGGCTACAAAAATTGATGGAGTTCACAGAGATGGCTGAATTGACTGCTTTGATTTGGGGGGGGGGCACAAAAAGCATAATTACTTTCATTTCTACTTAGAAACCACTTCTAGACTTCTAGTGGGGGAAAAAGAGAAGCTTTGATTTGGGGGTTTTGCCGATTAGATACTGGTATTCCATGGTATCCTTCTGCGCCGGCTGGAGGGGTTGGGAGTGGGAGGCACTGTTCTTCAGTGGTTCTCCTCCTATCTCTCTGGTCGGTCACAGTCGGTGTTAGTGGGGGGTCAGAGGTCAACCTCTAGGTTTCTCCCTTGTGGGGTGCCTCAGGGGTCTGTCCTCTCCCCCCTGCTGTTTAATATCTACATGAAACCGCTGGGTGAGATCATCCAAGGGCATGGGGTGAGGTATCATCAGTACGTTGATGATATCCAGCTTTACATCTCCACCCCATGTCCAGTCAGCGAAGCAGTGGAAGTGGTGTGCTGGTGCCTGGAGGCTGTTGGGGTCTGGATGAGTGTCAACAGACTCAAACTCAGCCCTGATAAGACGGAGTAGCTGTGGGTTTTGCCTCCCAAGGACAATTCCATCTGTCCGTCCATTACCCTGGGGGGGGAATTACTGACCCCCTCAGAGAGGGTCTGCAACTTTCAAGGGCTGCTCCAATATGTAGAGGTGTTCCTGTATGATTACTTTTTAGTATTTATTCTTTGCGTGCAAAGGAAACAAATATTATACAGATGCAATGCATTACAAGTGTTCTCTCATGCAAAAGAAGTTGTATCAGCTCATGTTGTCCCCCGGGACTATTTACAGCTCAGGTAGATAGCAGGATGGGTTGGAAATTAATAAATACCGAACACAAGCAAATAAAATAGAAAGAATATTTATCACCAATGAACCAGAACATTAACGAGCTATAGGTCATTTTTATTAGTGATTTATAGTGTGTTACAGCATCATCCAACCATTGCTGTACCAGTATATCATCATGAAGAGCCGATTTATCTTGTCGCAAAGATAGCTGGATGAAGCTATAAGGTGCTGTAAATCACTAGTGAGAAAATGACTGTAATTTTTTAAAGCTACCCATATATATCTTGCGAATATCTAAACTTACTAATATAAAAACGAAGGGTTTGGGTAGACTGGCTTTCTCGCGCTTCACATGATCCGGAGGAGCTAAACGTCGTAACCGTTAATGTATATTTTCCTGGTTCTTTTAGATCCGTGACAAGTTCGTGAACGTCTTCTCCAACTGTCAGGAATTCTGTGAAGTTCTCTAAATCAAGACAGGAGACGACATGTGAAAACAAACTGCAATTAAAATGGTTCTGGGAAAACTACCTACAATTCTAAATACTTAAGAGTGCTAATTTGCTTTTTTTTAAAAAAAACTTTTAGGATATCTCTCCAACGGTTGGGAATGGCTATAGCCAAGAGGGAGGGGCAAATTATCTTGAACTAATTATCAAGGAATCTGTTCAAACTAGCATAAAACTGAAAACAACATCTGAAGAAAGTATTTTAAACTAGGGTCCAATTGTTTTCCAGATTAAAGGAGGAATGTCTAGACTCCACTATATTAAAAAAAATAACATTTTAAAATACGATGTATTTATGTCAACAAAATCAGCCAGGTCGAAATACATTTTAAAATGTTCATATTTAATTATACTTTTGAGGGAAACAATGAATTTCTCGGTTAAGAACAATTACCCTGTTTCTCCAAAAATAAGTCACCCCCGAAAGTAAGACATAGGAGAGGATTTGTAGAATTGCCTAATATAAGGCATCCCCCAAAAATAAGACGTAGGAGATGTTTCGTTTCACAGCATTCCCAAGCGGGAATATATATAGCACTGCTGTCAATCAATTGCATCCCAAAACGCTGCATCAATCAGATTTTACAAAACATCCAACACGCATCCAACATGCGGCTGTATGTGTGGATGCGTTTTTGCTGCAGCAGGATTGCACCCTACCATATACCATGGTTTTAAATATAGAGGGTCTGCTGTATCGTTCAGATCAACAATTGACATGTCAATTCTTGGAACGGATCAGAAAGATGCATATGGTATAAAACCCGCACGGGCGACACTGTTCCCTCTAAGCTGCATTTTTTCTTCATTGAAAAAAAATAAGACATCCCCTGAAAATAAGATGTAGCACATCTTTGGGAGCAAAAATTAATATAAGACGCTGTCTTATTTTTTGGGAAACAGGGTAACTAACTAAGACAATAGTCAAGTAGATAATCAAGTAGGGGTGTGCATAAGTGCACCAGCGCACCTATCATCCCTGTCCTAAGTTTCTCTCTCTTTTTTTTAATTTTTTTTAATTATTTTCAAAAAAGGACAGACAAAGACATACAACATTAAACATTTAAGGAGCTGCCATTGCTCCGCTTGTCGTAGAAGTCTAACTAATACAGAATATAAAAAGCCCTAACTGTTACCAGATCTATGCAGAAATACCACACGTGTGAATTACATTCTTATTGGATTTAATTCTATATTTTTAATATTAAGCTTATTAATTGAATTTCTTTATATTTTAAAATGTTATATACTTATATAAAAAGAAAAGAGATAAACAAAGTATTAGTAATACAGAAAAAAGAGAAGGTAAACACTTCTAAGTTAGTTATAATATAAACTATTTCATTCTATCTTATAATTCTTCAAATAATCATTTATTCTTATATATTTAATTTTTAATTCTATTTTTAAAATTCCACCAATCATACACTAAATTTCTCTCATATTAGTACCAAATCATGTATATAAACAGTGTTATTTCTTTGTATACTATCAAGACATACTTGACAAATAAAATAAAATAAAATAAAATAAATAGACCTTAGTTATGCATCAAAAAGAAGCCAGCCCAATTTCAAGGCTGCCTTAACCAAGCTATTCTTAAAGTAAAATCCAATTATGTGGAAAGAAAGTCTCCACCTACGTATCTTTCATAAACAGAGCTTGATATGTACAGTCTAGAACCGTACTGTGAGGTTAAACGTCGAGGCCCAACATTTATGCTGCTTGTGAATTTACCTTCTCTCTTAATACGAATGTGGAAGCCATCAAATACCGTGGGCAACTTTGGAGGTAACCAGCTCAACGCCATTTGCACTGGAAGGAATGGCGGAGTCCCTGAGGTAGGTTTTCCAAGTTCTGCAGCTGGGATGAGGTCCTCGTAATCCCTCGGTACTGCATTAACAAACTCATTCTCATCCTCGGATTCATTCGTCCACCAATCAGGCTGGGAGGTGCTTTCGTAATCGCTGCTGTTAGCTGGATAATCGGGCCAAAGATAGGAAGCGTTCCCTGTTGGGAGCTCCGATATCTCATCCAACATAGGAGTAACTTTTTCCCGCCTGATAACATTCTGTGTCTCCATGAAGGTTTGTTCCGGGGAATTCCCACTGTGCTCTCCTTCCCAGTTCTCGTGGCTATTCTTGCGTAGAATTTGTACAGAAACGTTTCGCGGTGGATACGGAACTGAAAAAGATCAGAAGGCAAATTTTTATCTACTTGTTTGTTTGTTTGTTTTCTCCAGCATGTATAGGTAACAGATAAAAGTATAAACATGATTATGAATACAAGAAATGGATACGAATAAAAGGGGTTATTCGGACATGGACGGTAGGCACACTGGTGCACTTATGCACACCCCTTACAGACCTCTTAGGTGAAGTCTATAGTAGACAGTCTATGTTTAAAGTTATGGGGATTTGGGGACATGATTGCCTAAGCTTGAATTTTTTTAAAAAAATGTTAATATTGCAGCTTTATTTATGTCCTGCACAGTCTTAAAACAGGTTGCAAAGTTAGTCAAATTCATTTTAATAAGATAGGTCTACAGTGTTCCCTCGATTTTCGCGGGTTCGAACTTCGCGAAATGGCTATACCATGGTTTTTCAAAAATATTAATTAAAAAATACTTTGCGGTTTCCCCCCCCATACCACGGTTTTTCCTGCCCAATGACATCATATATCATCGCCAAACTTTCATCCGCCTTTAATAAATATTTTTTAAAATAAATTTTAATAAATAAACATGGTGAGTAATAATCTAAATGGTTGCTAAGGGAATGAAAATTGTAATTTAGGGGTTTAAAGTGTTAAGGGAAGGCTTGTGACATTGTTCATAGCCAAAAATAGTGTATTTACTTCCGCATCTCTACTTTGCGGAAATTTGATTTTCGCGGGCAGTCTCGGAATGCATCCCACGCGAAAATCGAGGGAACACTGTATTCTATTCTATTCTATTCTATTCTATTATTCTATTCTACTCTACTCTACTCTACTCTACTCTACTCTACCCTACCCACCCTACCCAACTCAAGTTTTTACTCTTTAAGACATGAACTGATGAAAAGTTGAGAAAGGAAATTAGGGTAGAATTGCATCATTTGTCACCTCCTTATCACATTATATAAAACCGGTCAAGAGAGCATGATGAAGGAGTAGCATTTTGTCTTCCTTGAAATATGTCCTTCATGAGAGGGTTGCTAAAATTGAATCATCTCTCCCAGACTGACCATTGGGAGATGTTCTTGTCAGAAAGTACAGTGTAACAGTTAGCAGGCTGGAAATAGATCAAACGATTCCTGAATTTGTATTGCTCAAGGAGCATCTGCCGCATCTGTGGGCTAATAGCCTATCTGGCAGCCCTTTGGGAAGGGGGAGGTCAAGAAACAGATCTGACAAGAAATACATAGAAACTCAACAGACTTTGTTGGTCTGTTGAGTTTTTTTGTTTTAAAGAGAAGAGAAAATAGAAACATAGAAGATAGATGGCAGAAAAAGACCTCATGGTCCATCTAGTCTGCCCTTATACTATTTCCTGTATTTTATCTTAGGATGGATATATGTTTATCCCAGGCATGTTTAAATTCAGTTACTGAAGATTTACCAACCACGTCTGCTGGAAGTTTGTTCCAAGCATCTACTACTCTTTCAATAAAATAATACTTTCTCACGTTACTTCTAATCTTTTCCCCCAACTAACTTCAGATTGTGCCACCTTGTTCTTGTGTTTGCTTTCCTATTAAAAACACTTCCCTCCTGAACCTTATTTAACCCTTTAACATATTTAAATGTTTCAATTATGTTCCCCCTTTCCCTTCTGTCCTCCAGACTATACAGATTGAGTTCATTAAATCTTTCCTGGTAAATTTTATGCTTAAGACCTTCCACCATTTTTGTAGCCCGTCTTTGGACCCGTTCAATTTTATCAATATAGTTTTGTAGGTGAGGTCTTCAGAACTGAACACAGTATTCCAAATGTGGTCTCACCAGCGCTCTATACAGCGGGATCACAATCTCCCTTTTCCTGCTTGTTATACATCTAGCTATGCAGCCAAGCATCCTACTTGCTTTCCCTACCACCTGACTGTGCTGATCACCCATTTTGAGACTGTCAGAAATCACTATACCCCCAAATCCTTCTCTTCTGAAGTTTTTGTTAACACAGAACTGCCAATACAATACTCAGACTGAGGATTCCTTTTGGCCAAGTGTATTATTTTACATTTGGAAACATTAAACTGCAGTTTCCATTGCTTTGACCACTTAGCTAGTAAAGCTAAATCATTTGCGGTATTATAAAAAGTAGATGCTTTTTTGAAGGTCTAGATTAGCAGTCTGTGCCAGGTTGGGGAAAATTAATAATCATAGAGACACAAAATCCCATTACCTGTCCGATGCTTCTTAGGTTCATGCTTAACCCCACTGTATTCCACCAACGTGGTTTTATTGAATGTGGCTTCAGATACCAGCTGAAATGTGATATTGCTGTAACATATTCCAGGCAGCCAGTGATTGAAAACCGTTTTGCCCTTAAAGAAATCTGTGGAGCGGTAAAGAAATGCTACATATTAAATTCGCTCTTTCAAATTCACAGTCCTGATGAAGACTGCTTGTCACTGTCATGAAGATTTAAATAAGAATCTAAACTATTAGAACATTGGAATCTTTTCCGCTCTTCTCTCGCTTCTCTTTTCCTGGTTGTCATAAGTACTTAGAAGCTCAAGCCAAAGAAACCAAATTTGAAACCTGGCACAATTGTTACAACTGGCAACGTGAACTGAGAGATAACAAATATTTCAAAGAGGAGATGATATAATCTTCTTGACATGATCTGCATGAAAAAGGCTCTTCAAAGCCAACTAGCTAAGGGACATATTTCCCAGAGTATAAATAAGTCAAACATGTAAAACGGATTGTCAAGTTGCTTCTGCCAGGAAGAGATAAACCTTATGCTTCGGGGTTTACTTTCTTTTTTTGTTTAAAACAAGCCCAAACCTTTCAAAATATAAAACAGAAAATTCTGGGTGCATTCAGTCTTTTCATTATAAATGTTCATCTCTAGTTCTGTTCTTTAAGCATCTTAATTGTTGTTATTAATAACTGGGAGGTAGAAAAATTTGGCTAACTCATTGCAAATCAATCAAAAGATGTATATATATGCATCTCAAAAATAATAATAAAAGGAATGCTCAAAGAACATATCCTAGATCTGAATGAATGAAATGTTCTCATTGAATACTGTACTTTGTTCTGTACAAAGTTGAATGTGCTGACAACAAAATGAAATTGATTGTCAATCAGTATTGCTTCCTAAGTGGACAGTTTGATTTCACAGAAGTTTGATTTACTTGGAGTTATATTCTGTTGTTTATGTGTTCCCTTGATTTTTTTGAGCAGTATATGTCAGAAGTGGGATTCACTTACGTTCCCTACCAATTCACTTACGAATCCCACCACTGATCATTCATTCATTCATTCATTCATTCATTCATTCATTCATTCATTCATTCATTCATTCATTCATGCACTAACTAACTAACTAACTAACTCACTCACTCACTCACTCACTCACTCACTCACCCACCCACCCGTCCCTCCATCCATCCATCCATCCATCCATCCATCCATCCATCCATCCATCCATCCGATCAATTTTATAGCTGCCCTTCTAAAACTATAAAAAACGACTTTAAAAAACAATTAAAACTTCCAAAATAAATATACAGCTGAGATAGTCAACCAGTTACCAATAAAGCCAAGGAACAAGAGACCCTTAACACATTTATAGTACCCCAAAGCTTGGAAAACAGCCAAATTTTTAAATGCAGTGGTAAAGGTGATGAACCTGGACTAGAAGACCCAGGATCAAATCCACCCTTATCAGGATAACTTTGAGCTAGTTTCTCTATGATAGTTCCACATAACTGAATGGCCACCGTGTTTGCTTTACCACAAATATGATAATTAAATTAATCATAGTCATACTTAACAACTGGTATGATCTGTAACCATATTTCTGATCTCAATTACAGCTGTCGGTCAAGGACTATTTGTTGTTTGACACAGGTTGTGAAGATGTTATACCTTGTCAAAGAATTTCTCCCTCAAAAATTCATGCCCTCAAAGATAGTTTTAAAAGCCCCAATAAATAAATGTAGATGAAAGGATTCTTTAGTAAAGATAGTAAATAAGCATAAAATAATAGTTGATATATGTACCGTAGAATAATTTTAAAAGTAAAAATGTATGTATATATTTATGTCTTTGTTTCATTTAGTATGTCTTCTTTGTATTTTATTTTATGTTTTTTTAAAAGTTTATAAAACTTTTTAAAGTTTTAAATAAAGAAAGAAAAGATTGTTTGAACATATACACCACAACACACACATATCCTGAATTGCTCTGGTGTGCAATTTGTCTTGATTTTAATTTTCACCCACCTTTATATAACATTGTCCGATACTCGCTTCCTTCCCAGTAACTTATATTCACCCGAGTGAAAACATTATACTTCTCTGGATATTGGATGTCAAATAATACTTCTGTTTCAGGTGATGGTTTATAATCGTAGATGGAAATGTTGGTTACAGGTAGAGGTTCTTTGAAAGAGAGGTAAAATGAAAAGAGAAAGAGTGACTCGAGACATCCAGAAAATGATATTGAAATCCAGTGCCATCTTTACAAAGTTTTGGGACTGGTCTTGGCACCACCAGCTAAAGGAGAGGAGTATACTCCAGTTTAGTATCTGTTCTGTCGGGCTCTCTGGTAGAATCCTCCCAAAAATTCACAGGTACAAATTTCAGACACACACACGTTTGAAAATTCAAAACAATGTTCTTTATAATGAAAATTCACTTAAACTAAGCCCTCTTTTGTTATAGCAAAGAGCACTCGTCTCCAAACAAACTGGTAATTTGTACAAGTCCCTTATCAGTTCTGTGATACTTAGCTTGCAGCTTTGAGACAATTCGAAGTCCTTCTTTCACAAAATGAAACACACTTTGCACACTTTGAAGCACACAAAAAGTCAAAGTCAGGAAAGCAGTCATGAAACATAACGATCAGATAATCCTCCACAATGGGCAAACCCACAGGCTGCTCTTTATAGCAGCCTCACTAATGACCACAGCCCCACCCAACCATAGGTGGCCTCATTTTCGTTGATAATAATCTCTCAGTTGTTGTTGCCTATGCATCACTCTCCACATGCGTGGCTGTATCATTAACTCTTGTTCTGAATCCAAGGAGGAGCTAGATAATTGATCTCCTTCTGAGCTGTCTGCCACACTCTCCTCCTCCCTGTCACTCATGTCTTCTTGGTCAGAGGAGCCTTCATCAGCAGATTCCACCGGGAGCAAAACAGGCCTGCAGCATGTGGATGTCTCCCCCACATCCACATTCCTTGGGGCAGGAGCTGGGCCAGAGCTAGCCACAACAGTATCTGTTTGGGGGAAATCAATCCCTTAAATCTATAGCTGTAATTTCCCAAGGGAAGACAAATAGAGATTTTTGTAACGTAGGTGGTTGTAGAAGTAGGAGAGCCCGAGGGGGAGTCAAGCAAGTCATCAGTTTATAATTTCTGCATTGCCACAATTGGTCTAAGACTCTAAGTCCTCTTGAATTCTATTAACCTTTACCTAGCTTCAAAACAGTGCTAACCATTAGTTGAGTAAATTTCTGTGTAGAGGCATGAACTATAAATCAATTTAATTGGAACTTAACCTGTGATCCTGGGCTTTTGTACTTCACAGTGATCAACAATAAAATGTCTACTTGAGTGATTCTGGTTGCTTGTGTTTGATAGGGACTTATTCTTGCAATAAATAACTAACGATGATGCATTCCATCAATTAAAGGATGTCATCTTGCATCTTTGGACTTTTCCTCCTGGCTCTGAAGTGAATCACTTTTCAAAAAGCTTTGAAAACATGGAAGTGATTCTAGGCTTAGAGGGGGTTAGTATTTATCTGAGCCTTCGTATGTTTTTCTAATGCTATTTTATGTCATATCTAGACTGTGTTTTACATGTTGTTATCTACTTCAGTAATGGCAAATCTTTCTTGGCTTGTATGCCTACAACCATGCCTTCCCCTGCACATATGCATAACACCCTCCTGCACTGCCCCCACATATGCGCACAGTGTCATTGAAACCTCCAGGCTCCTAAAGCCTGGGGACAGCGAAAAGCATCCGAATGGGCCAAACGGAAGTTCATTTCCAAACTTTCGGTTGGCCTGTTGAGCCGTGATCCTTGGTGGTATAATGTAAGGTATTAGAATATAAAAATAATACATAATATACTATGTATATTGATATTGTTATAATTATATTAAGACATGATGTGAATGGCATTTCTTTTCTT
The DNA here is from genome assembly GCF_031021105.1 of Erythrolamprus reginae. NCBI lineage: Eukaryota > Metazoa > Chordata > Lepidosauria > Squamata > Dipsadidae > Erythrolamprus > Erythrolamprus reginae. The sequence continues at coordinate 85,985,793 of NC_091955.1, read as the reverse complement.
TCCTTCCTGGGATTTAAAGAGAAGTAAATTTGGAAATTTCTTCTGTTAATGGCAGCTACGATAAAATGAGCGTTTAAAAAACAGGAATGAGTTAAGTAAGAATGCAAAAAATGGACTGAAGCATGGCGGCATAGTTTTGAAAAACAGCAAACAGCCAAGAGAAATTTAGATAGGATAGAATAGAATAGAATAGAATAGAATAGAATTTTTATTGGCCAAGTGTGATTGGACACACAAGGAATTTGTCTTGGTGCATATGCTCTCAACGTACATAAAATAAAATATACATTTGTCAAGAATCATGTGGTACAACACTTAATGATTGTCATAGGGGTCAAATAAGCAATGAAGAAGCAATATTAATAAAAATCTTAGGATATAAGCAACAAGTTACAGTCATACAGTCAACATGGGAGGAAATGGGTGAAAGGAATGATGAGAAAAACTAGTAGAATAGAAGTGCAGATTTAGTAGAAAGTCTGACAGTGTTGAGGGAATTATTTGTTTTGTAGAGTGATGGCGTTTGGAAAAAAACTGTTCTTGTGTCTAGTTGTCTTGGTGTGCAGTGCTCTGTAGCGATGTTTTGAGGGTAGGAGTTGAAACAGTTTGTGTCCAGGATGTGAGGGGTCAGTAAATATTTTCTTCGCCCTCTTTTTGACTCGTGCAGTCTACAGGTCCTCAATGGAAGGCAAGTTGGCAGCAACTGCTTTTTCTGCAGTTCTGATTGTCCTCTGAAGTCTGTGTCGGTCCTGTTGGGTTGCAGCACCAAACCAGACAGTTATAGAGGTGCAGATGACAGACTCCATGATTCCTCTGTAGAACTGTATCAGCAGCTCCTTGGGCAGTTTGAGCTTCCTGAGCTGGCACAGAAAGAACATTCTTTGTTGTGCTTTTTTAATGATGTTTTTGATGTTAGGTGACCATATTAGGTCTTGAGATATGATAGATAGCTATAATACTTTGAATTCAAATGAAGGCGAAGAACAATATCCGAATTCCGGATGATAGTATTTGAAAAGGAGGTAGCACAGGATGAATGATATGTACCAGAATAAATTGGATAAATAATTAGGAAAATTGGATTAAGAATTTGGCATTTGATATTATGTTGTACTGTACTTTAATTTGAGGTATGTGAATTTGAATCTCTGTAAGGTGTGGAAAAATAATAAAAATGTATACTCCCCCCTGCAAAAAAATACATAAAAGTTAAAAATGTAAAAGAGGCCATAATGTATAAAACACTATTAGGATCAGGTCAGAAGATTAGGATTCAACTGAATCATATGCAATTCTTCAAATTGAGGCAGATTTGCAAGCTTAGCCTCTGTGACTGAATATGGATTTTCTAGCAGCTCAATCATGATGCTATTATTAGACACAAACTGTGTTTTACTCTCAAAACACATCCACAGATCTGTAATGTACTTGCAGCATTCAGAGAAGACATATGTAGATTGTACTTAGCTATAATATGGATTGAACTCAATCCATATTATAGCCCAGCGTGCCTGGTTAGATTATTATGGGTTTACATCCCATAAAAGACCATCTTGAGCTCTTAGAGCAAAAATGAGGTATCAACGCAATCAATCAATAGTTAAGTAGTGCATCTATTGAAACAGCTGTTCTCAGCCTGACACCTTGCAGATGTTTATGACTGTAACTCCTAGGATTACACTGGGTGAGATTCCTGGAAGTTGCAAACCTAACGTGTTTGGAAAATGTTTAGTTCAGGTGCAGTATTTGCCCATGTTACCTGCCATTACAAACCCTCCATAATCTTTGGTCAGGTGCTTTTATTAAACCCAACCCTATCTCACCATGTTTTTCTGATGGATAAAGAAGAATAAGTATTCTTCTTTATCCACATTATTTGGATGTGTAAGTATTCCTAATGAAATAATGTGGATTCCAGATTACCTCCGGAACCGCCTACTACCGCACGAATCCCAGCGGCTGATAAGGTCCCACAAAGTTGGCCTTCTCCAGGTCGACTAAACAATGTTGTTTGGCGGGCCCCAGGGGAAGAGCCTTCTCTGTGGCGGCCCCGGCCCTCTGGAACCAACTCCCCCCAGAGATTAGAACTGCCCCCACCCTCCCTGTCTTTCGTAAACTACTCAAGGTTCATTTATACCACCAGGCATGGGGGAGTTGAGATAGCTCTTCCCCCTAGGCCATTACAAGTTATGCATGGTATGTTTGTGTGTATGTTTGGTTTTATAATAGGGGTTTTTAGTTGTTTTTACTATTGGATTGTACATGTTGTTTTTATTATTGTTGTTAGCCGCCCCGAGTCTACAGAGAGGGGCAGCATACAAATCCAATAAATTATTATTATTATTATTAAATAAAGTGGAGTCAATGATTAACTCAAGGAACGAAGAGCTGCAAAGATCAGCTTTTTGGACCTGTCTGGATAAAGGAAAGTACCAGAGTTTACCCACAAGTGGTCTAGATCATGGGTCTCCAACTTTGACAACGTTAAGACTTGTGGACTTCAACTCCCAGAATTCCTCAGCCAGCAAAGCTCTGGGAGTTGAAGTCCACAAGTCTCAATGTTGCTAATGTTGGAGACCCCTGATCTAGATGGTTGCTCTTCGTGTGAGTTTGAGCCCTGGGAGACAAAAGAATGGCCATCTTGCTCAAAAAGTGCTCAGTGCTTTTGAAAGGGCACCAAATTCTCCTTTTTCTTTTTCTAATCACATCCAGAGAATGCCTAAGAATGACAGTGCTTTTCAGATACAGTGGTACTTCTGTACAGTGGTACAAATGCCTTTACTTATGAACTTTTCTAGATAAGAATCAGGTGTTTAAGATTTTTTTGCCACTTCTCAAGAACCATTTTCTACTTACAAACCCGAGCCTTCGAAACTGTAACCGGAAAAGGCAGGGAGAAGCCTCCGGGGAAGCCTCTCTAGGAATCTCCTGGGAGGAAACAGGGCCGGAAAAGGCTGGGAGAAGCCTCCATGGGCCCTCTCTAGGAATCTCCTGGGAGGAAACAGGGCCGGAAAAGGTGAGGAGAAGCCTCCATGGGCCCTCTCTAGGAATCTCCTGGGGGGAAATAGGGCCGGAAAAGGCAGGGAGAAGCCTCCGGGGGCCTCTCTAGGAATCTCCTGGGGGGAAACAGGGCCGGAAAAGGCAGGGAGAAGCCTCCATGGGCCCTCTCTGGGAATCTCCTGGGAGGAAACAGGGCCGGAAAAGGCGGAGAGAAGCCTCCATGGGCCCTCTCTAGGAATCTCCTTGGAGGAAACAGGGCCAAAAAAGGTGGGGAGAAGCCTCCATGGGCCCTCTCTAGGAATCTCCTGGGAGGAAACAGGGCCAGAAAAGGTGGGGAGAAGCCTCCATGGCCAACTCTAGGAATCTCCTGGGAGAAAACAGGGCCAAAAAAGGTGGGGAGAAGCCTCCATGGGCCCTCTCTAGGAATCTCCTGAGAGGAAACAGGGCCAAAAAAGGTGGGGAGAAGCCTTCATGGGCCCTCTCTAGGAATCTCCTGAGAGGAAACAGGGCCAAAAAAGGTGGGGAGAAGCCTCCATGGGCCCTCTCTAGGAATCTCCTTGGAGGAAACAGGGCCAAAAAAGGTGGGGAGAAGCCTCCATGGGCCCTCTCTAGGAATCTCCTGGGAGGAAACAGGGCCAGAAAAGGTGGGGAGAAGCCTCCATGGGCCCTCTCTAGGAATCTCCTGGGAGGAAACAGGGCCAAAAAAGGTGGGGAGAAGCCTCCATGGGCCCTCTCTAGGAATCTCCTGGGAGGAAACAGGGCCAAAAAAGGTGGGGAGAAGCCTCCATGGGCCCTCTCTAGGAATCTCCTTAGAGGAAACAGGGCCAAAAAAGATGGGGAGAAGCCTCCATGGGCCCTCTCTAGGAATCTCCTGGGAGGAAACAGGGCCAGAAAAGGCAGGGAGAAGCCTCCATGGGCCCTCTCTAGGAATCTCCTGGGAGGAAACAGGGCCTCCACCCTCCTTGTGGTTTCCCCAATCGCACACATTATTTGCTTTTACATTGATTCCTATGGGAAAAATTGCTTCTTCTTACAAACTTTTCTACTTAAGAACCTGGTCACGGAACGATATTAAGTTCATAATAGAGGTACCACTGTACTAGAAATCAGCAAAATCTTATGGGCTAGAGCAGTGTTTCCCAACTTTGGCAACTTGAAGATATTTGAACTTCAACTCCCAGAATTCCCCAGCCAGCATTCACTGGCTGGGGAATTCTGGGAGTTGAAGTCCAGATATCTTCAAGTTGACAAGGTTGGGAAACATTGCGCTAGAGCATCCTTGCACGAGATTTTGCAGAAGCAAAATCTCATGCCGACAGACATGTGCATGTTCGATGGACACACCCTCACATGTGACGATCCTGGAGGGTGTACTGGTAGCACCCGGGATTTAGAACCCGCGCCTGGCCTAGATGGGGAACTGTAGGAAAAGTTAGTACCGGTTTGACTACAGTTCATAACCAATGTGACTCTGACAATAAATTGGAACTTGGAAGAAAGCCAAGGTTGGGACTCTGATTTATTTCTCAGATGTTACAGCTGAAGAAGCTTCTTGGATGAAAAGTGAAACATCTTTTAAAAAAACCCCTAAGAAAATCCAGTTGCTTCCTGAAAAATCACCTTTGGGACAACCATGACCTGGAGCCAGTGATGGGCTAGCAAAGTTTTTACTACCACACTGTGGGCATATACATTTTGTTTCAACATCTTTCAGTGCAAACTGGGTGCTCTGGGATGGAGCTCCAAATTTTTCTACTGCGGTCCTGACCGTTCCTGTAGGACAGTGATTTTCAACCTTTTTTGAGCTGCGGCACATTTTTTACATTTACAAAATCCTGGGGCACACCACCAACCAAATGACACAAAATGACACTCTAACACAGTACATATTATATATATATAGTTAATAATATAGTTTCTAAATGTATTTATACCCACTTAGTGTGAAACCTGGGCCTGTTTCGATGAACACAAAAGGGATATTCTGGCAGAAATGGTAGTCTGGAGACTCATGTTTAATTTCCCCTGACCATGTCTCACGGCACACTAGTGTGCCGCAGCACACTGGTTGAAAAACACTGCTGTAGGAGCCTGGAACAAGGGTAGGCAAAGTTGGCTCTTCTATGCCATGTGGACTTCAACTCCCAGAATTCCTGAGCTAGCATGATTGGATCAGGAATTCTGGGAGTTGAAGTCCACATACTGTATTTGGAACGCTGATGGACTTGGTATTCCAGAGAGATGCTTCTTATTTATTTATTTGTTTGTTTGTTCATTTCTTTCTTTCTTTCTTTCTTTCTTTCTTCGTTCGTTCGTTCATTCATTCATTCATTCATTTATTGGATTTGTATGCCGCCCCTCTCCTCTTGCCACTCACTGCTAGCCAAGCAATCTTTCAATCCTTTCTGCCTTGCACGGGTTTCCCAGGCTATAATAATCTCATCCCAATTTTCTAATTATGGCAACTTTATAGACTAAGTGATTACATTAGCCAGTTACTCCTTCCTAGGAGAAATTGAATAAGGAAGAGATGCTGTATTCATTTTTATTACAAATTTATTTTGGCCCTGATCTCTTGATCGGATTAGCTGATAATTGGATTCAGCTAAAGGCCTTGTAAATTGTCTCTTTCCTGCCATTTTCCTTCTGGGAAGCAGCAAGTCAGGAGGAGCCAAAAGAAGAGACTAAGAGGAAAGTATGTGTAGGGAGGATTCTTCTCTGCTAAAGGTCAGGGGAAAGAGAGGCTGAAACCAGGATTCTGGAGCAAACAAAATTAATAATAATAATAATAATAATAATAATAATAATAATAATAATAATAATAATAATAATGATCGCACAGACTGACTACAAGCATAGACATTATGCTGTGGCACAGATGATGCACTGGAACTTGTGCCGGAACTACCATTTACCAGTGGCAAAGAACTGGTGGGATCATAAGCCCAAAAAAGTGGTCGAAAATGAGCAAGCAAAACTACTGTGGGACTTCCAACTTCAGACTGACCGAATTCTGAAGCATAACACACCAGACATTGTGATCGTGGAGAAAAAGAAAGTATGGATCATCGACATCACAATCCCAGGAGACAGCAGAATTGAGGAGAAGCAGCTAGAGAAATTAGTGAAATACGAAGATCTAAAAATCGAGCTGCAACGACTCTGGCATAAGCCAGTGAAAGTGGTCCCAGTGGTACTTGGCACGCTGGGCGCAGTGCCAAAGGATCTCAGCGGACATTTGAAAACCATCGGAATTGACAAAATCTCCATCTGTCAATTGCAAAAGGCCGCTTTACTGGGATCGGCAAACATAATTCGCCACTACATCACACAGTCCTGTGTTGTACTGACATAATAATAATAATAATAGTAACAACAACAACAACAGCAGCAGCAGCAGCAACAACAACAGAGTTGGAAGGGACCTTGGAGGTCTTCTAATCCAACCCCCTGCTTAGGCAAGAAACCCTACACTACACTTCAGACAGATGGTTATCCAACATCTTCTTAAAAACTTCTAGTCTGGAGTATTCAGAACTTCTGGAGGCAACTGTTCCACTGGTTAATTGTTTTAACTGTCCGGAAATTTTTCCTTTGTTCTAAGTTACTCCTCTCCTTATTTTGTTCTCTCCTTATTGCCCAATTGGGGTAGTGAAATGGAGCTGCACCCCAGAACACCCAATTTGCACTGAAAGATGTTGAAAGAAAATGCAGGGTCTCCTGCATAAGCCACGCCCACAGTGCGGTAGTAAAAATGTTGGCAGCCCTTCACTGTTTCCATCCATTGCTTCTTGTCCTGTTCTAGAGAATAGGTTGATCCTATTTTCTTTGTGGCAGCCCCTTAAGTATTGGAACACTGCTATTATATCACCCATAGTCAGCGGTGGGCTATTAGCCAGAATGCTAAATCATGCTCATCACCATGGCTCGTAAGTGCCAGCGGGGCCAGCGCAATTTTTCTTCTGCACCTGCGGAGGTAGCAAAATCGCACACAGAGCCACTGGTATGCCCGTGGTTCAGCGAGTTTTTTTGCTTCTGCACATGCCAAAACATGGGTGCACCTGCGGTTCCGTGCGCAATTTTGCTACCTCCGCAGGTGCAGATGCAAAATCGCACTAGCCCCGCAAGCACTTACGAGACGCGGCGGCGAGTGCAATTTAGCACTCTGGCTTGTAGCCCACCACTGCCCATAGTTCTTTTTATTAAAAATTATCCTTCTTTGTAGAGGTGGCTTTTGCCTTATGACCATTCACTTGGTAATCATTCAAAATTAGACTGAACCTACTAGGTGTTGTGGTTAGCTCTGGCCCAGCTCCTGCCGCAAGGACTGTGGATGTGGGGGAGACATCCACATGCTGCAGGCCTGTTTTGCCCCCCCCGGTGGAATCTGCTGATGAAGGCTCCTCTGACCAAGAAGACATGAGTGACAGGGAGGAGGAGAGTGTGGCAGACATCTCAGAAGGAGATCAATTATCTAGCTCCTCCTTGGATTCACAACAAGAGTTAATGATACAGCCATGCATGCGGAGAGCAATGCATAGGCAACAACAACTGAGAGATTATTATCAAAGAAAATGAGGCCACCTGTGGTTGGGTGGGGCTGTGGTAATTAGTGAGGCTGCTATAAAGAGCAGCCTGTGGGTTTGGCCATTGTGGAGGATTATCTGATCATTGTGTTTCATGACTGCTTTGCTGACTTCGACCTTTGTGAGCTGATTTTTCCCCGCTTTGAAACTAAACCAGAGTAAAGTGTGTTTCACTTTGTGAAAGAAGAAGGACTGTGAATTGCCCCACAGCTGCAAGCTAAGTATCACAGAACTGATAAGGGACTTGTACAAATTACCAATTTGTTTGGAGACAAGTGCTCTTTGCTATACAAAAAGAGTGCTCTGTTTATTTGCATTTTCGGTATAAAGAACATTGTTTTGAATTTTCAAACGTGGGTGTGTCTGAAATTGTATCTGTGCATTTTTGGGAAGATTCTATCAGAAAGCTCGACAGAACACTAGGGCTTACTCATGACCTGGATTTGAGCTTCTGCTAGCCGCCACAGCATTTACTTCTGATTTTCAGCAAAACCAGCCCCATACCAGTTTGCTTAATAACTGTGGCATTTGTTTAATCAGCTCTGAAAAAAAATCAGGTCTGTCACATGGATGATCTGGTTTATGACTGTCATGACTTTCAACCATAACAGGCAACCCTCATTATGGTTGTAACTCAAGAACTACCTGCATTTGATTTCTTAGTGACAGTACTTGGAGAAATCAAAGCTTTACAGGATCCTTCTTTAAGATGAAAAATAACCCTTAAAGTATTAGCTGGAAGTCTGTGTTATCTTTTTAAAACTTGATTTTATTATTCTTTTTCAAATTTCTGTATATAGCAAAAATATTCCAATCAGAGGCAATTAAGGCTGGCTAGAATAAATGTTTAGAATCTGTTAAATGTAGGTCTCACTTTCATTAAACTTTAAAGAAGAAGGAAGGAAGGAAAGAGAAAATATGTGAAAGAAATGTCAGCTTCTTTATTTAAACTGTTTCCCCAAAACATTCCAAAACCTATTACATTGTTCAGAATATGAAAAGTAGTATATAAAATACGTTTTAAAAAAATTAATCAGTCTTCTGTCTTCCTGAACAACTTTATTGTAGAAATCATGGATAATAGTATTTAGGTTAAGATAATCATAATTAACTTCATTGAAATTAATGGGATTTACGTTGAGCATAATAGCTAATTATCTTTGAATAATGTGCCCATAAAGAACAGCAGCTTTGAAATAAAAATAAAAATTCAGTAAAATCTCAAATTATTTTAATATATCAGGTGAACTGTTTTGCTCTTTATATTTTCTAGCATTCAAAAAAAGAAGAAAAGGGTGCTCTTTATTACCTAGAAACTGTATATTTCTATACTAAATAAGAAACAGGTATCAGGGGAAAAGCTGGCATCAGGTTTTTTTTCAAAGGCATGCTTTTAGAATGCTCTTCTTCTTTCCTATCCTCAAAATAGTTTGCCCTTTGATATTAACCTTTAAATTCTTAAATGCTGGCATTACCGCCTGCTTCATACAAGGAGACTTTATGAGGTTGGCTAATGGGGACATTTGCAAGACAGAGGCCATAAGGAAACTATGCAGCATGTTTTAAATAGGCTTGCCTATTATTTGGAAGGAAGGAAGGAAGTACAATGATGTGGAAGAAAAGACTTATAGACATTTAAAACTTGTACCTGAAGTTGTGTGTGAGGGACTATATTTCTTTGTCGGGAAATATTTTGAGTAAAATGAGAAGATTGCCTAAGGAGCAAGATTTGCACCAAGATGCACCAAGATGCACCAAGACAAATTCCTTGTACTTCCTTCCAGAATTTCTGAACTTTATCACACTCCCAGAACATATGCATAAAACCTCCTTTCTTTTGACACCCGTGCCAACAATTACCTTTCCCTTTCCTCTGGAAGTGTGCAAGTTGTGCTGGTGTGTAATACCATTTATGTAAAATTTTCCTTCTCATCTCTCTAACTCTTGCAGAATGAAATAAATAAGATGTTAAACATGAAGTGGATAATTACAAAAGAAATAGCGGTGTTAGTTAAACAAAGAGATCTGAGAGATTTTAAAGAAATAAAAACTGCAGCACTGGAAAGCTCTCAAGCAGTAGTGGTATTGGGTTGGAAAGAGGCTAAAAAATGGACATTACAGAATTGGTACCGGT